>NC_041397.2:312108593-312272910 GCF_900747795.2 Erpetoichthys calabaricus
GGACAACCATCTCTGCAGCAATCCATCAATCAGGCCTGTATGGTAGAGTGGCCAGACGGAAGCCACTCCTTAGTAAAAGGCACATGGCAGCCCATCTGGAGTTTGCCAAAAGGCACCTGAAGGACTCTCAGACCATGAGAAAGAAAATTCTCTGGTCTGATGAGACAAAGATTGAACTCTTTGGTGTGAATGCCAGGCGTCACGTTTGGAGGAAACCAGGCACCACTCATCACCAGGCCAATACCATCCCTACAGTGAAGCATGGTGGTGGCAGCATCATGCTGTGGGACTGGGAGACTAGTCAGGATAAAGGGAAAGATGACTGCAGCAATGTACAGAGACATCCTGGATGAAAACCTGCTCCAGAGCGCAGTTGACCTCAGACTGGGGCGACGGTTCATCTTTCAGCAGGACAACGACCCTAAGCACACAGCCAAGATATCAAAGGAGTGGCTTCAGGACAACTCTGTGAATGTCCTTGAGTGGCTCAGCCAGAGCCCAGACTTGAATCCGATTGAACATCTCTGGAGAGATCTTAAAATGGCTGTGCACCGACGCTTCCCATCCAACCTGATGGAGCTTGAGAGATGCTGCAAAGAGGAATGGGCGACACTGGCCAAGGTAGGGCAGGCTGAAACCCGACCACCACTGAACAAGACACATAAGTTGAAATGTCAAGACTGGGCCAAGAAATATCTGAAGACAGATTTTTTCAAAGGTTTTATGGACTGATGAGATGAGAGTGACTCTTGACGGAGCAGATGGTTGGGCCCATGGCTGGATCAGTAACAGACACCAGTAAGATGAAGGTGGGGTACTGGTATGGTCTGGTATTATTAAAGATGAGCTAGTTGGACCTTTTCAGGTTTAAAATGGACTCAAAATCAACTCTGAAACCTACTGCCAGTTTTTAGAAGACACTTTCTTCAAACAGCGGTACAGGAAAAAGCATCTTTATGCAGGACAATACTCCATCACATGCATCGAAGTACTCCACTGCATGGCTAGCCAGTAAAGGCCTTAAAGATGACAGAATAATGACATGGCCCCCTTCCTCACCTGACCTAAAGCCCTTCTTAAATGGCAGATTTACGGGGAAGGAAAACAGAACAGCTCTCTGAATGGTGTCTGGGAGAGGCTGAGGTCGCTGCTGCACAAAAAGTTGATCAGCAACAGCTCAAGAAACTGACTTGTCCCGTGAATGGAAGGCTTGTTGCTGTTATTGAAAAGAAGGACGGCTATATTGGTCACGGATTTTTTTTTTTCTCATGCCAGAAATGTTTATTTGTAAATTATGTGTTGTTTATTATTCTCACTTTAACAGATGAAAACAAACAAGGGAGATCGGGAAAATGTAAGTGTTTGATTTAGCTGCATAATAATTCTGCACACGAATAGTTGCCTAATAATTGTGCACACATGTCGTGTATTCCCCTGATAATGGTCACACTCACATTTCCTTTGCATAACATTCAGGTTTATTAACATTTTGGACTGACTGATGGCACTGTATTGGTTTCATATTAAAATTATTCCCAAAAATACAACTTGCCTAATAATTGTGCACACAGTGTAGATTTATATATGCAGCTGGAGATCCACAAAGGGAGACGAAGAATCACGTATCTCAGAGAAGTTTCATATTCCTGAGCTTTCAGCCCCGACCTTCATCAGAGGATAATACTTAGACTTACAAGAATCAGCGGCAATATATAGGAACAAATAAGTGGTGTTAATGAGGTTAGGGTTGGGAGGAGTATTGGTTGTAAATTTATTATGAACATGTTCTTATTAAGTTTATACATGAACATTGCAACTCCATCAGAACTGAGGACTCACGATCACAGATCTATACGCATACTAAATCAACAGGACATCCATTGAACTGGGACAACATACAAGTAAGATAAGGCCAGTACTAAAAGTGCCAGAGAGCTGGCTATCAAATGAGAGCGCCATCAACAGACACCTGGACAGAAATCCAGCATATGAAAACTTAAGAAGAACATGTTCATAATAAATAAACCGTTACGACCAATAGCCCCCCTCCCCTACGTAATTTTTTTGCTATATATTGCCTTTGATTCTTGTAAGTCTAAGCATTATCCTTTGATGAAGGTAGGGGCTGAAAGCCCAGGAATAAGAAACTTCTTTATGATATGTGATTAATTTTTCTCCCTTTGTGGATCTCCAGCTGCAAATATATATATATATAAATATATACAGTACGTGCAGAGGTTTTAGGCAGGTGTGAAAAAATGCTGTAAACAAAGAATGCTTTCAGAAATGGAAGTGTTAATCATTTATTTTCATCAATCCACAAAATGCAGTGAATGAACAAAAGAGAAATCTAAATCAAATCAATATTTGGTGTGACCACCCTTTGCCTTCAAAACAGCATCAAGTCTTCTAGGTACACTTGCACACAGTTTTTGAAGGAACTCGGCTGGTAGGTTGTTCCAAACATCTTGGAGAACTAACCCCAGATCTTCTGTGGATGTAGGCTTCCTCACATCCTTCTGTCTCTTCATGTAATCCCAGACACACTCAATGATGTTGAGATCAGGGCTCTGTGGGGGCCATACCATCACTTCCAGGACTTCTTGTTCTTCTTTATACTGAAGATAGTTCTTAATGACTTTGGCTGTATGTTTGGGGTCGTTGTCCTGCTGCAGAATAAATTTGGGGCCAATCATGCGCCTCCCTGATGGTACTGCATGATGGATAAGTATCTGCCTGTATTTCTCAGCATTGAGAACACCATTAATCCTGACCAAATCTCCAACTCCATTTGCAGAAATGCAGCCCCAAACGTTCAAGGAACCTCCACCATGCTTCACTGTTGCCTGCAGACACTCATTATTGTACCGCTCTCTAGCCCTTCAACGAACAAACTGCCTTCTGCTACAGCCAAATATTTCAAATTTTGACTCATCAGTCCAGAGCACCTGCTGCCATTTTTCTGCACCCCAGTTCCTATGTTTTCATACATACTTGAGTCGCTTGGCCTTAATTCCACGTCGGAGGTATGGCTTTTTGGCTGCAACTCTTCCATGAAGACCACTCCTGGCCAGACTTCTCCGGACAGAAGATGGGTGTACCTGGGTCCCACTGGTTTCTGCCAGTTCTGAGCTGATGGCACTGCTGGACATCTTCTGATTTCGAAGGGTAATAAGCTTGATGTGTCTTTCATCTGCTGCACTGAGTTTCCTTGGCTGACCACTGCGTCTACGATCCTCATCGTTGCCCGTTTCTTTGTGCTTCTTCAAAAGAGCTTGAACAGCACATCTTGAAACCCCAGTCTGCTTTGAAATCTTTGTCTGGGAGAGACCTTGCTGATGCAGTAGAACTACCTTGTGTCTTGTTGCTGAGCTCAATCTTGCCATGACATGAAACTGTCTTCACAACCTCACCTTGGTAGCAGAGTTTGGCTGTTCCTCACCCAGTTTGAAGCTGTTTCTGTTCCAGTTCATGACTGTGTTTCAGCCTACGTGTGACATTGATGATCATTAGCACCTGTCTGGTAGAATTGGTTGATCAGACACCTGACTAGAATCCTACAAAATCCCTGACTTTGTGCAAGTGGACCTGTAAGAATTGATGCTGGTTTGAAGGCAAAAGGTAGGAACACCAAATATTGATGTGATTTAGATTTTACTTTTGTTCGCTCACTTTGCATTTTGTAAATTTATAACAATAAACAATCATTATTTATATTTCTGAAACATTCTTTGTTTACAGCATTTTTTCACACCTGCCTAAAACTTTTGCACAGTACTGTATATATATTAAAATGTACCAAGCAGTTGTATGGGAATAATGTATTTTTTTCTTTTTAACAATATTTTCATCTTGCTTTTCTAGCGGTTCTAATTGTTTCATTAATCCATTGTGTTCTAATTAGTGGGTCTGATGCGGTAGTACTTGCAGCCTTTGACACTCCAGTGTTGTTTGCCAGCGTGTCTGCTCTGCTCATTTTTAATTGTCATTAAGCACAGAGAAAGGGCAAAATATAATGAAATCAACAAAAGAGAGTTAAGCATTTCAATCTGTAGCAAAAGCAGAAATATTTCTAAACTAGCCAACCCACAGCGTAGCATACGCCACATAATTATGTATTGATGGGTGAACACTTCCTGAAAGACACAGTTGTCCAAATGGGTGTTGGTTTTGAGGATACGACTGTAGGTGAATGAAAAGATGGAACTCTGGAGAGGGCAACATACAATGCAGCGTTTTACACGCTGCATACAGCGATTCACATCGAAGCATAGACACTGCTAAGATTATGGGATACCCCTGGTAAACTTACACGCTGCATACAGCGAGTCACATCTGCAACAAACAAATTGTTTTACACGCTGCATACAGCGATTCATATCCGCCACAAATATGATTCCTCTTAGATGGTCCTGTTGCGTCCACCCTCGCTCTCGAGGCATACTCACTACCCGATCATGTGCCCGCTCGCAAGAGCAACTAACAGAGTCCCACCCACCAACTGTAAGACCATGGGATACCCCTTGCAAACTGTTTGACACGCCGCATACAGCGATTCACATCCACGACAAACATGCTTCTTCTTATGAGGTGGGTTTGAGGATACGACTGTAAGGGAACTCTGGAGAGAGCAACATACAATTTTCCATACTGAGTACGATTTGGTATTATTGTAATGAAATTTCAGCCAATTGGACTCGCCTGTCTGCCTGCCATCATTTTGTTCCCTTTCATTTCCGGGGTCTCTTTGAGTTCAGCCCCCCCTCTCTCTGTCGGTTGATCATTTTCGCTCCTCACACATCACCATATCAGTCCAGAGCAGTAGAGGTAGCCAGCAGTTTCCCACCCCCATTGAGATCTCGTGTGTTCCTTTCATTTTTTGGCGCAGTGTATTTATTTATATTTATACTAGACATTAAGCCCGTTACAATAACGGGCGCTAGAACAGTAGTGCATAAACATTAGTAGGCACAGTCTCGCAGTAAGACTGGTTTGTATTACTGTAAAATACCTGTAATTTCCTCTGATAGTAATACTGACTTGGATGTCCGTAATATGCGTTTAATTTTCTGTCACAACAGTAGCCAATCAGCAGAGTTCCCCCCCAGTAACTGATGTAATGTGTGGCGTCCAGCTGATAATCGTTCCTGTGGCGTCTCTCCAGCGAGTACTGTGCAGTTCCCCAGCAAGCATTTTAATCTGTGCAGGCGTGCTGCTGATTATTGTATGTATGGCATCTCCCCAGCAACGGATTTTTTAAATCTACTTTTAAAAGTCATCGTATTGTAATATCATGAAAATTCGTATATTTAGGAAAACCCCTTCAATGACTGACACTTTACCGGGCCAGCTTCTTAATCACAAATCTAGACCTCCTCCGAGTGAACACTTGCACAACAACACACACTAACCCCACCTCTTTGAGGAGGCTGGTCTCCGCGTCTCAGTACCCGATTGGATATTTCGTGCCTTATGTTTTAGGACTTACCTCATGTACCGAAATCCGATTGGATCGGCCGCGCGATATTTTATAGGTCCCGCCCTCTCTGTCTTGTGTGACGCGTCAGGCGGCCTTTGAAGCATCTGCTTCGCGCGGTGCCCCGCGCATGCGCACGTCACCAGAAGAGAGCGACTCGGACACTGGACGCACACACTCTTTTATTAAAGAGGATTTCTATGTATAATACAGGGGGGGGGGGGGGGGGGGGGGAGTCGAGCTAAAGTCAGAAAATGGAACAAACCTTCACAAAACTGACGGTGTCATTCATTTCTCAATGGAGTCTCCACCCTTCTCAATGCACTTGTGCCACCTGCCTGGCAGTGCCCGGATTCCAACAGAATCCAAGGTTTTGTCTCGTCTGCGCCAGCACTGGTGCCCCCGAGTTCTTGTCGAACACTACATGCCAATGGGTACCGCAGTCACTCGTGCAAGTTACTGTGACTTGCTGTGAAGCCGGCTATTCGATCCAAGCGGCGGGGACTGCTGTCTCAAGGGGTCCTTTTGTGGGCTGCAAGACGACGACACACTAGAACACACTGCTAAGAGCACCAAGGCTGGTCTGGAGAATTTGCTGTGTTGAAGTGAACACCTTGAACTCTTTGCCATGTTGCTCCAGCCGTTCCTGAACAGGGCACGTCATCCTGCTGAAAGAGACCACTGGCATCAGGGAATGGCGTTGCCATACAGTATGTGGTCCCCAACAACCTTCAGTTAGTGACATGCACACCGCCAGGACCCAACGGTGCCCAGAGCGTCACACCGCCTCTGCCAACTTGCCTTACTTCCCATAATGCATCCTGCTGCCATCTCTTCCCAGGATAAACGACAGAAACGCACCCGGCTGTCCACACGACGGTCTTAACCTCATTTACCGAAATCTGATTGGATCGCCCGCGTGATATTTTATAGGTCCCGCCCACATTAGGAAAATGTGGTTCTTCAGACCTGGCCACCCTCTTCCATTGCTCTGTGGTCCAGTTCGTAGGTTCTGTTGGTGGGCCCCTGACCTGCTGTGTGGCTTTACAGTAAGCGGCATTGCACTGCGTTTTCTCTCATGGCCCCCATTACCATTTCTGCCCTCTTGCCTGATCGGAGATATCGATGAGCCTTGGGTGCCCATTGCCGCTGCTTCACCGGTTGTCCTTCCTCGGACCACTTTTGGTAGGTCGTAATCACTGAATGCCACCAGGAGTACCCCCAGTAGATGTACCTTTTTTGGAGATGCAGTGACCCAGTCGTCTGATGGGCATCACAGTTTGGTCAAAGTCGCGCAGATCCTTAACGCTTCCTGCACAGCACCTTCTAGAATTCTCAGTTCACTGACTGCCTTCAAATATCTCAGCCCTTGTAACCGGAATCAGCGCCGGTCACTTCACCTGGCAGTCGTCTGAATGTTGAACATGGTGGGTGTATTTCCCCCAAATTAACTTTTATAAAAGCGGTGGAGCTGAGTCGGCATGGCTTCAATTTGCCGCCGTCCAACATGTCTGAATATGTTCCAGCCATCCATTATCCAAACGGCTATATCCTAACAACAGGGTCACATGGGTCTGCAGGAGCCAATCCCAGCCAACACAGGGCGCCAGCCCCCCGCAGGGCACACACACACACACCAAGCCAATGCACCTAACCGGCATGTCTTTGGACTGCGGGAGGAGACACGGGGAGAACATGCAAACTCCACGCAGGTTTTGAACTAACTGCAAGGCAGCAGCGCTACCCACTGCGCCACCGTGCCGCCCATCTGAATATGTTAATCTCTGTAAATAGTAAATGACGTATAGAGAAAAGTTAAGATTACATTTTGAATAGATTTATTCATATATAGAGAAACACCCAATAATTTTTCACATATAAGCATCAGTCAGTCAAGAATATAGTATAGACCGTGTTCTAATTAGTTTAATATAATTACGTTACGAAATCCAGAACCACTGGAATGTACAAGTGATAGATGGGGACGTTTTCTGCGCAGAGCAAGAACACATTCGGATTGATAACGAAACTAAATTATAAATTAGTTGTTTATCTTCCCAGAAATTATTATCGGTGTAATGTTTATGTTTATTTTTGTTATTGCCTCATGAATTGACTCAATTGCTGTGTCTGATGCCGTCACAGAAGGACTTACTGCAAATTATTTTTGAAGCACTTGTCGATACAAACCCGAGAATTTGACTTCCATCCTTAATGAGTGATATTTTTCCGAACCTTGAGGCTTACACACGCATTATACTGAGCCTTTGGGCCAATAATGCCGCCCCCAAAAATGTGCGGACCGCCCGCTCCTAGTTTAAACCACTGAAGTCCGAGCCTCAGAACGTCCACTGCTGTTTTCTGGAGTCTTAAAAGGACAAGAAGACCCCCTGACAGCTCTTTACAGCCTCCTAGTATTCATTTACTTATAGCACCTTTCAGAAGCGAACACCATCACCAGTTCATTTGTCCAGTTTTTTTTTTTTGGTTTGCGGAGTACAAGAAGATTTTGATTTTTCTAACAAGCTGATACAGCCCAATGGCCACTAGGTGGCACACTTCTCTCTCTCTATGACTTGAGTTTTCACTTTCTCGTATACTCACGTGTAGGCACAGCATTGTAGTCCTCCAAAGATTCGATGCACCTCGACGTTCTAGTCCTCCCAGACTTTCTCGTATATGAAGTATATATATATATATATAAATTATTGGAATCCTGCAGAAAAATCTCAACATTTTAGACCTCCCCGAGTCCGAAAATGTCATTTTTGGAATAATGTCTGCGCGCGTGTGTAAACACGATAACTTGAATACGCTTTCACTTTGTGTACGTATTTGGTACAAAACTAATATTTCTATTAACGTTTGGGCTCTTTCCACTAACCGGAAGTGGCACTTTACCTTTTATTCATGCAGCTGCGCAGTCCGATTTATTCAACTTTACTTTTATAATTGTTGAAGATATCATTAATCTGATTTGTTGTTGATGGGTTCTTTCATGTTCATAATATAAAAATATAATCCTTGTCTTGCGGTTTACTCCTCAAATATCCATCCCCATATCGGAGTATACGAGAACGTCAAGGGGAGACCACTTCCGATACCCCCCTCCCCGGAGAAGGATCTCCGAACTCCCGCTGCTCTTTCCTGGTTCTTCAAATGTGCCGCTAGACTGGAGTAAGAGCTGTCGCCACCTAGTGTTCATTTTATGGAGCACCTTTCATTAGTGCGCACTATCCTCGATTCCGTAGTTGTTTTTTTTTTAAGGGGGGGGGGGTGTCTTAGGGCACTGTCAGCTTTCCACTAGGGGGAGCTGCCGCTGCTCCTCCCTTTGTTTTTTAATTTTTTCCTCTCATTAAACTTCCGCTGGATGGCACACGCTGGTTGGCATTAACGGGCAGCAGGTCTCCTCCTTTGAGCCAACATGAAAAAATGTGCCACGTTACCAGCGTACACAGAAGCATCAGAGGATTGGAACGTTAGCCGCTCAATCCAATTCATTCTTGCCATCGTTTTGAGTATCCGGTGCCCGAGGTGAGAGCCAACTCTGGGGGTGACACCACTGCATCAGCCCTAACCTTCAAAACCAGAAGTAAAAAATAAACATGGAAGGCATCTGGAAGAACGAGCAACGTGGACGACGCAACTAAACAAACACATTTACAGTGGGCCACACTAAAACTGGCAATGGACTTAATACGCACGTCTGTGGAATGGGTGGGGATTATACAGACACCCCCTACCCGAGTGCCAGATGTGGGGGTGCAGCGCTGTACCGACTTAAAATGCAGGAAGAGAAACAGGATTGGAGGATAGAAAGCAGCCCCCCATGACCTGCGCCAACCCCCCCTGGCTGAGCACCCTCACAAGTCAAGCAATCCAATTTCATGTTTGGTATCTTCGATGGTACAAATGCACAATTTCTCCAGTAGGGTGCTGTTAGCCAGCCAGCCACTAGGTGGCACACTTTGTTCTTCTTCCTAAAGGGGACGTTTAGCATTTACAAACGCAAAAGGCCCGGAGTGAGGGTCTCCTGTGTCACATTCCTACAAGGAGGTCTTGCTTCGCAGACCCCCGACAGGTCTGTACGGCCTCTTCGTTTTTGTGCTATGTAGCGCCTTTCGGCCACAAGCATCATCCCAAATTAAATGTTAGTTCATTTCCATAATGTATTGCACCAGCTGACTTTAAGTGTTTCTCAGAGTGTCGTGTGTTCATTTGGCCACCGGGGGGCTCACTTCTCTTTACTAGTGAGGTACTTTTCTAAGGGTGAAGGTCAGTCTGACTGGACAACTCTTTATAGCTTCTTGCAGGTCCATTCTGTCACCTGGTCACTAGGGGGCACACTTCTCTTTAGTACGGAGACATTGAGGCCTGGGCTGTTCAGTTGGCTACCACAGGTGCCAGGCGTGCCAAAGTCCTGGCTGAAGGGGTGTCTCCATTGCTTACCTGCCGGTGACGTCCCAACACTGGCTGCCATTTACAAACCTCCGCACAAGGGCAGTTTCAGTGTTAGGGGAAACAGTGCCCTCCTTGTGCTGGCAGCCTGGCACACAAAACAGATCTGAGCCTTTTATGTCCTGGAAATGTAACCGAAAGGTGGAGGACTTCTGCAATGGGGTGCGGTGAGCACTTTGTGACAGTCACATCCTCGGGGTGATGTCCATATTTCAGTGAAAGGCTGGGGCCTTCTGAGAGGAGGGAATCATTGAGAGAGAGAGAAGTGCCAGCCTGAAACTGTAAGCATGGCAGAAACATCCAGGGGTTGTGGGGTGCAGTGTGGGGGCTCCATGCCTCCCAACTTTCTGCAATGTGAGACAAGCCCAGCTGTCGACCAACAGACCCTCAGCTTAATGCCCACATTGGCTTTCTGCCAAGGGGCATCATTAACAGAACCAGTGAGGTGCCAGCCTGCAGTTGTAATAAGCAGAGCAGATTCTGGGGTGGGACCTCCCATCTCGGCAGAAAGGTGAGGCACATGGCGCCTTGAAGTCATCAAACAAGAGGCTCAGAACATGATGGACGTCCAGTCACTTTTATTTCATATAGCGCCTTTCATGTTAAACATCCTTACCTGTGTGCACTTAGTAACTGGGGTTTTATTGTCCCGCACACCAAAATTCATTAAAACGGGCCCCGATTCCGATGTACAGTACACGTCAGTTATTCTGCAAGGCGGACGAAGAGCAGACTTTGAGGATGATGAGAGCTTCAGAAGGGGGGCATCCACTAAAGTGTCTGCGAGAGGCTTAACTGGGACCCCTAGGGGCCTCACCATTCAGTCATCCCGGTATCTGTCACCTCTTTGTCACTCGAGAGGGGATTCTGGGAAGACAGAGTCGAGCGAGTTTCCCCGGCACAGGACTAATGCTAACGCACAGGAGTCGTCCAGACACATTGAACCCCTATCACGATTAGCATTAACCCCGGGCCGTGGCTCAAGCTGTCGGTCACAGTCTGGGGTGCCATCTTGAGGCTGTGGGAGAAAGAAGAAAAAAAACTACAATTAGGGGGTCTTTCAGGTCAATTGGGGGTTAAACTGGCATCACACAGGCAGGAGCTCAGGAACTCAGCAGGCTTTATTATTAAACAGCACCTTACACCAAAGCAGCCCTCACCCTGATTTCTAGAAGGTTCCATGAGTGGCATGGGGGTCCCCCTGTGAGACAAAATTAGCTCATATCGCTCCTTTCACTTTGACTGGCTTAGGGTCACCGCCCAACCTGAACTTATATATAGTGCCTTTCATGAAGACCGCCTTTCTTGTGGGCGCACCTTCCTCATCACCCAACCTTTTCATCCTTATCCAAAATGTATGTGCCCTTTGACTTTATATAGCGCCTTTTATGCCATTTACTTCAGATTACAGCTGTGGGGCACCCATCGGAATCTGTCCTCGGTATATAGTGCCTTTCGCAGTACAGTGCACAGAGTACAACAACAAAACCCTAACTGTTCAGGTTCATCTGGCCGGACCCATGTTATATAGCGCCTTTCACAAAGACCGTCAGCCTAAAATAACAAACCTACAGGAGGCAGAGACGGTACCAGCAGCACTGGGTGCAAAATTGGAGAACATGCAAACTCCACATGAGACCACCCTGCCATGCCAGACTACAAAGGCAGGCACACACACACATTCATCCATGTTCTGGAATGCCAGCAGATTGAAGGACCAGCCTGAAAACTCCTTTGGGGATGCAACCTTCACTTTATATAGCGCCTTTTCCTGGAGCATACTAGACGGGTTTTTCAGATCATATAGAGACACATTCAGACTGCCGGGCTACTGGAAAGTCTACTGACTGGCTTCGGATTACCTGGCGACAGCCCCCTGTATTTTTATAGCATCAATCTGCTTGCCATTGGTGTGGATTCTGCGTGTTCTCCCTGCGTCCATGTGGCTTTTCTCTCACATCCCAAACGTGTGTGTGTGTTAAAAAATAACCGACCCCAAACCGGCTGTGGATGTGAAAGGTGGTGTGCAAATGGCATCTAGTCCAGGGTTTGCTCCTGGTTTGGACTGCAAACCCTTCCATGACCCTGAAATGAAAACAGCAGCCTCAGTAAAGTTCCTGACATCCAAAATCATTTAAAGGATAATTGTCACGCTTTTATATCTGTTCATAGTATAAAGGGGGGGGGTATTGATAAAATAAAAATAACATGAAATGATGTGTCATTTTTGAGTAAATTGCCAGAAAAGAGGGACTTGTCTAGCATTGGTGGAAAAAAAACTCAAAATCCCAAGAATCAGTGGGGCATGAATGGCCAGTCAGCTAGTCTCCTAACCGCCGCAGTGATTCTTGGGAGTTCGAGTTCTTCAACCAGCTCAGCGTCGGTGTGCCACTTTGGACAGAACAAGCAACCGTCCCACATTTAATAGGTGGGATAGGTTTACATATAATGAGGAGTGGTCATCCTATATAGTGCCTTTCACGGTGAACGACTTAACATACCATCAGTAAACTTATTAACATCACCGACGCACCGACATCCCAAAATCATTTAAAGGATAATGGTCACACTTTTCTATCTGTTCATCTGTAAAGGGGGTGTAGTGATAAAATAATGAAATGAGGTGTCATTTTTGAGTAAATTGCTAGAAAAGAGGGACTGGTCTAGCATTGGTGGAAAAAAAAACTAAAAATCCCAAGAATCAGTGGGGCATTAAAAGGCCAGCCAGCTAGTCTTCTAACCGCCGCACTGATTCTTGGGAGTTTGAGTTCTTCAACCAGCTCAGCGCCAGAGTTAACATCACCGACGCACCCTGTTCTCGTGATGTGTACACAAAAACGGTGCGACTTTGGACAGAACAAGCAACCGTCCCCCATTTAATGGATGGGATAGGTTTACATACAGTGAGGAGTGGTCATACTATATAGTGCCTTTCACGGTGAATGCCTTTACATACCATCAGTAAACCCCATAGACGTCAAGTGCGGGCAGTCATGCAGCCTTTATACTTTAATATATAGCACCTTTGCACAGTGACTTACCATTCTTATTGTGTGAGTGGTGTTGAGGTGGTCGTTCAGGGTGTCACAGGCGGAGAGGCCTTACCTGGTGGCCTGCCACACTGATCTTTGTCGGCCTTCTGTGGGCACCAATGGCTGGATGAAAGGCCAGCGGTGTATCGTCAGTGGGCATACTCGGCGGTACAACAAAATTGAGTGCGTTGTGGACCACCACACAGCTGCTCTCGCCGTCTTGTCGCCGTTTTACATCGGACGTTATAACCCCGATATTCCGCTTTCTTTCTGCTTCTCGTTGCCTTTCTTCATCGGACATTCCATCCCTGTTGTGGACGCCATGCATACACTGCATGATTTACTGTCACTCACCGGCTACTTGACTTTGTTCCTCTTGTGGACACTGCACGCCATTACATCCTCCAAACGAGAGCACTTGACACTGGCTGGATGAACGTCTTACTGCTTTATATATACTGTAGAGAGGCAAAGACACTTTTTCACATCCCGCGACACGGCCAAGTCACGTCACGTCATACTTGTATCTATAGGTAGCATGTATGTTCCCGTGAGACGATGACCTATCGGTAAGGGAAGTAATCTCCCCGGAACAAGTGGAGCTGAAAACCTTGCAGGTCCAAACGGGCTCAGAAATAAACAGAGTAAAAGACGCAGTAGAACTTCATAAACACGTTCATGGCGTGATACACACGCAGAGGAAGTTCAAAAAATATGACAGTACTAAAATTCGAAAGTGTCAAAGAGTACAGATCGCATTCGCTCAAACAAACGGAAATTATTCTTCGGTGAAATAGCGGAACAGCAAAAAGAGATCGAATATATGGACAGAGCTGATATGACTATAGTATTGTAAGGCTTTATATAAAGTTTTAAGTCGGAGACTTGTAGATCGTCTAATTCGATGCGTATCCGCGAGAATTAAAACTGTTGTTTGTTGAAAGTGAAATCCACAAACAGGCAATATATACGCGTCTACAATAATCTTCTCGCGTTAGCATCATTCAATGCTCAAAACGTAGACTTACACAATAATGGACCACACACTATGAGAATGTCCCGCAACAATAACAGCTACGACAAGTTTAACTTCGAAAAAAAACACAATTTGGTCAGGTGATCACGGATAAGCGATGCAACACAGAATCTAAAGAGTTAAACGATCCGACGTAATTGAAATTCTACAGCCAATAATGGATACAAATCCATACGTCCAAAAGTATCGCACTTTACACGAAACTTATCAGCAAAACACGGATAAAGACATTTTCTTGGATGTCTATATGAATCCGAAAGAACACCGTCGCGTTTATAATAAACCCACATGTGACGAATTGTCAGCGATAATAAAGACGGAGATAGCAAAGTGAAAGTAGATATTCGCGTATATCCAAAGGCAAAGCACGATTCGTCATTTATGTCAAATACATTACCACATGCCGACCTTTTACTCTTTTCTTTTGCTTTTCCCAGATGGCGAAACAGGATGGCCGTACAATATGAAACACACGCATTCAGAAAATCGAATAACATTCACACAATATTTCGGGTCCAAATTAGCGATACGTTCCCATGTATATTTATTTAACCCACTTCTATCATCTCAACGTCTATCGCAACATTACATTATTAAAAGTCGCAGCTAATCGTCTCTTCTTTATTACATCGAATCAAGCTAAACTTCGAACGGAGCATATGCAGGGTCTCATTGATCAATTTCAAAATTCACATAAATAGTTTAGACAAATTCAAAAATATTACCATCATCATGTCAAGGTGGTCCATGAGAATTTTAACAGTTATATCACGATGCAATGGCAATATCCAGCACTATCGGTCAGATATTTATTTCTTACATTGACGTGCAATCCACAATGGCCAGAAATCCGCAGCTTCTTGAGAACAATGCCACCTGCTACATCGGCTATGGATATTCCACTTTCGTGGAGATAAAGTTCTCTCTACGTCTATGAGTGGATTGAACTATTCGAAAATGGCCGTAGTGGTGTGACGGATATACAGAGCGCTCCGGACGTCCAGCTACAGTCACGACCACGAGGAAAAAAAGCAGCAGTGGCTCAACCAAAAGCGTTTTTTTGCTGATGGCATTTAAAGTTGGTACGACCCTGGCAAAATTATATCGCAAAGGAAGGCGACTATATGTAGAAAAGTGATGTCATTTGTTTTTGAAATTCTAAGAGTTATAAAAAAGTGTGAAAACATTTTGAGCATCCCTCGTATATTATATACTGTTGCTCAAAAAAAAAAAATAAAGGAACCCTTTGTAATCCGAGTACAGTATAGCACCAAGTCAATGAAACTTGTGGCTATTGATCTGCTCAGTTAAGTAGCAGAGGGGCTTGCATTTGGCTACAGTCAGTGTCACTACTGGTGGCATGAGGCCATACCTGGACATTACAGGGCTGGCACAGGTAGTCCAACTTCTCCAGGATGGCACATCAATACAGGGTGGTCCAGATCTTATTATGCAACTGTTCGACTGACAACCATTTTGGAATGCAGGGCAGGTGCTGCCATCTATCGGCAACAAAAAAGAGTTTTAAGTGAAATCTCTATGTGCAGGGCAGGTGCTGTGAATTCTCTATGTAATAAACAATAAGTTATGGCGTAATGAAAATTGCATAATTAGATCTGGACCACCCTATACATGCCTCCCATTGCCAGAAGGTTTGCTGGGTCTCCCAGCACAGTCTATTCCAGGAGACAGACAGGCAGTTACTCTAGGAGAGCTGGACAGGGCCCCTTGTAGAAGGTCCTTAACCCATCAGCAGGACCCACCAGTACCTGCTCCTTTGGGCAAAGAGGAACAAGATGAGCACTGGCAGAGCCTACAAAATGACCTCCAGCAGGCAGGCCACTGGCCAAACAATCAGAAACACACTTCACGAGGGTGGCCTGAGGGCCCGACGTTCTCTAGTGGGCACCATGGAGTTTGATTGGCATTTGACATAGAATACCAGAATTGGCAGGTCCACCACTGGCGGTTGCCCGGTACTTTTCACAGATGAGAGCAGGTTCACCCTGAGCACACGTGACAGACGTGAAAGGGTCTGGAGAAGCCATGGAGAACGTTATGCTGCTTGTAACACTGTTCACCATGCCCGGTGTCTTTTGAGTTAGCCCTCTCTCTGTCGGCTGATCATTTTCATTTCCATCCTTTCATTCCTTACACATCACCATATCAGTAGAGATAGCCAGCAGGAGTTCTTTTCCCCCATTGAGATCTGATGGGTTTTCAGTATATATCCATCCATTTTCAAACCCGCTGAATCCAAACACAGGGTCACGGGGTATGTGTATAGATAGATAGATAGATAGATATTACTACTACATATTATCTATCTATCTAACATAGTATAATATGCATAAAATATTATCTGTGCTATTCTAGCAGCCAGCAGATTGAAGTGCCAACCAGTCATATTACTTCAGGCAGATAGAACTTACAAAGTGGCGCCACCTGATTGGCAGAGAACTTTCTGGAAGCAACCAGTCTGTTCCACACATTTCTAGTAAGCTTGGCCCTTCAGCTTTGCATCTGTGTGGTACAGGCTGTGTGAACAGGAGCAATGTGAGGGTTTCTGGTGTTTTTAGTGTCAGGCAGTGACACCAAGGAACAGCTTGCATGAGGAAGACCTCCAGGTGGTTTACAGGACACAAAGTGCTGAGTCGTGGACATTCTGATAAGTCATGTGTCAGAAAATGCATCACAAACAGATGGCCACAAGTCGGCCAAGTGTGCATGATGATCATCCCGTGTGAGCATACAGTGGGGTTGATGTGAGGGGAGATGCGACTTGTCCTGGTGTTCAATGGTGGGAAGGTTTAGGGATCTGCCTGTTGGCATTGTTATGATAAACAGTGCAAATGTCTGGCTCTCTAAGGGCCTTTCTGTGTGACGTCTCTCACCTTGTTTGTCCGTATCTTCCATCTTCCTGCTCATAGCAATATTATGGGAAGAGTTGGTGCGGCCATCACTTGGACAGGAGTGATCACAGTGGCCTGCAGTGCAGAACTAAAAAGGCAGGCAAAGAGCAGAGAGGACACAATGGTGGGTTCATATAGGGAGACTAAAGACAAAGTTGGAGTGGAGAGACAATAGCGCAGAAGGGGTGCCAGCTGGCTCTGGGACATTGGGGAGGCCAACATGCAAAAAAACAGGACTAAGGGGGGGTGAGTGCAGAAACTTGGGGGTCACGAGGACACCCTAATGGAAGGCCAAGCCACCAAGGAAGAAATGAACGTCAGCAATCGGAGGTGGGATATGAAGATATATGGAGCTCCTCCGCAGTAAATGTGCCACAAGATCTTATGGAAGTCTGTCTGAATTACGGCAGAAGGCCCACACTGGCCAGGTTCAGGTATGGATGAGCAAACAGGTGAAACAACACAGGGATATCACTACAAACAGGAAGGTTTATAAGGCCTGGGAGCTGTGGGACCGTCACTGACATCATAACTGGAACAAAATGTAAGAGGTGGAGAGTAGCGGTCACAAAACAAACTTCAGAGCAGCGCCCTCTACTGGACTTCTTCCTATGAGGCACACAGTTTCCACAGCAACCCCAGTAAACAAACGAGGACCTTCATGTCTCTCAGTGGCGAGTCTTAATTTGTGCATGGATCATCCACATTGCATCAAAACCCAATGGCCCCACATGGACAGTGTTAATAACACCAGAGCTGCCCGAGTGCATGTGGTGCACATGCTTCATACTACACCTGTAAGGCACACTGTGATAGGAGCGCAGTGTGGTAAGGTGCTATATGAAGTCAGCAAGTTGGTGATTCAACTCCACCGAGTTATTGTGCCTGCCTGTGCTCACAGACATTGTGACATTAAGAACTTAAACTGCAGCACGTGCACAACATGCCTCATCATCGTAGTCACTGTAGAGAGGCGCTATATAAATCAAAATGTTTCAAGTTCAATACTCACCACCAAATCATTACACGAACCTCAGCAAACCATCTCAGCTCACGCCATCAAAACAGGAAAGCAACCTTGAAATGGTGTTCACTAGGGAAAGGAGCTATAAAGCGCACTCTCCGGGTCCTTGTGTGAGCGTCACCCCCTCGCGTTATACAAGCAGGGAAAACCATTGCAACTGGGAAGGGTCTTATCAAGACATTCAGTAGGAAAAGGCGCTATAATCATTCAGGAGGATCATGACAAATGAATGGCAAGATGCCATAGATGTGAAAGACACTGTAGCAAAGGGATAGGAAAGGCGCTGCGTAATTAAAAGGTGGAAGAGAAAAGTACTGCATAATGGAGAAGAAGGGTGTAATATAACACATGTATGAAGATGTGAAAGTCACTATATAGTTATGAAGAGCACAAAACAAATCAGTAAAAAGCACTTTATAACAGATATGAAATGGCATGATAGATATGAAAAGATATGATGTAACAGGTAGATAGGAAAGGCACTATATGATAGATAGATAGATAGATAGATAGATAGATATACATACAAATGTGAAAGGCACTATATAATTATACATATCACAAAATAATAGATCAGTAAGAAAAGCACTTTAAAATAGCACTTTAAAATAGGTATGAAATGGCATAATAGATATGAAAGATACTGTGTAACAGGTAGGCATTATATGATAGGTAGATATGAAGTGTACTATATAATTAATAGATTATATGGATGATATGAAAGACACTATATAATAGATATAAAAGACACCATATTGACAGATAAATAAAATATTCATGTAAAAGGTTCTATCTAATTAACAGATGAATGTAAAAGGTACAATATAGTAGACAGAAAGGGTACTCTATAAATAATAAATGCTGTATATTGAGATAAAAGGCAGGTTGCCATGAAAGGCACTATATAATTAGCAGATAGTAATAACAAAAATGATAGATAAGCAAGACAGGCACTATATAATGGATGGGTACAGCCTTGTTGATAGAAGGATGGTTAAGATGTTATGTAATATGCAGTTAGATTGGAATGGTACTGTATTTTTAAGATGAATGTGAAAAGCACAAGGACAAGAAGTGCACCATATAACTAATACAGAGAAAGAAATAAAATGCACTATATGATTAGTAAATAGGAGTAGTACAAATAATAGATTATTAAGAGACACTATAAAATAGAGATAAAAGGCACTACAAATATGCTGAATAGAAAATATTTTAAGTGTTGAAAGGCACTATATATAATACATAGGCATGAAAGGCATGTTTTTAATAGATATATGGAAACAAAAGGCAATATATAACTGATGGCTAACAAAAACACTATATAATTAATGGATGTGAAAAGCACTATATAATAAAGAAATATTTAAGATGTGAATGACAATATACAAAAGATAAAGAGGTATCAAAGATACTGTATAAATAACAGATACATAAATATGAAAGGCAAAATTTGACAGCTAGATGCGAGAAGCGCGGTATACCTGATCCACGTTAGCTCACTGAAAGTGACGCGCATGCTCGTAGAGGGGCGGGGCCACATCTCTATGTAAACCCACGGATTGCTCAGACTTTCCTAAAAAGGGGCGGGGCCGATTCCTACATGCCGCAAGACCTTACAGTAAAGGGTCGGACGGCTTCACTTCCCGGCTTACAGTAAAGAGTTCAGGTTGACCTTTTTAAAGCACTTTCTAAATTTAGCCCCCAGCTCTGAGTTTATCGTTAATTCTTCTTTCTTTATTTACAAGTCGCTGATTGTGCTTCGCTTGTCATTCGATGCTTACCCGTGTCTGAACAGGTAATATCGTTATTTTTAACAAGTCTGTAAAGATGTGGAGAAAGGTCGCTCACTGGAGGCTGGAGGAGACACTCTGGTCTGCACGCCCCCTTTTAACAACCAGACCGTGATGAAGAAGGTCGTGGTGAGGCCAGTCGCCAACATGCTCTTAACATAAACGCACTAAAAATCCGACTAAAACTATAACACGCCGGTCATTGGTTCTTTTCAACGAGACAGGAGCTGCACACGGCTGTGAGGAGTAGCATCCACTTGCAGAGTCAGGATATTATTGGCTGCGGGACTCTGAGCCTGACCCGCTATGACTGACGGCCGCTTCTCGGCTCAGTTCTCGTCTTTAAAACATAAAACGCGACAGAAAAGGCGACACAAGTTTCGGCTTGAATGAAAACGCCACCTACTCAAACACATAAATACGAGTCCCAGCCGCGATTGGTACGCTTGGCCCGTCTTGATTATTTTTAGTAAACCTTTCAGTTTTTCAACATTTCCTGGAAAGTACGTTGGCCCACGTTTTCTACAAATGTAGGCTGATTACACGGAAAACAAGGTGGGGGGCTTCCCTAGGAGCTGCGTGCAGCCCCCACTCGCTCTGGAAATTCCGCTCGTAGTTTTCACGTCCAAAAATATCTTTTTTTTCCCAAAAAAAAACTTTTATGAACCGTGGTGGGGCAGCCCCTTTCACCGATTACTAAATGTGGATTGAAGCATCGGCAGTGCCGGCAACAAAGAGCAACTGCGCATGTACGCAACTTTGACGTTTACCAAAAACCACGTCCGAGTTATTTATGAGAACCGCAAGACTGAGGAAGCTCTCAGGGGGCCCCAAGTGAGGACCCTGGTGTCAGGGCTGTTTCTGTAATAACGTGAATCAGCTCCAGACTGTATGGGGCTTTGGATTCGTGTCTCATCATTCTCGAATATGCGTGTACAGCTCAACAGCATGGCGCTCAAAGGCACTATATAACTATCACTCTTAGTTTTTTCCAGTGTTATAGCACAGAAGTATGCAACTTGTTTTTTTCTGACTAATCAATATTCAAAGGCACTATATGACCTAAGTGTTAGTATCGTAATAAGGCACTTTATAATCGGCTCTACAGACTCGGTTTTACAAAGGCGCTATATGGTGAATGATTTGCACTGTTTTAATCAGGTACTCAAAAAGTCCACATAATCTTCCCACCAGGGTCTAATCAGTCGCTCCAGTGCTGATCATTTCGCTATGCTAAGCTACTACTCTGTTCTGCAGTCCTTAATTGGGCACTCAAAGGCACAGCTTGATGGTCTCTTCTCTAACCAGGCACTCAGACTTTTAGGTCATTTTCCATCTTGTCAGGACACTAACAGCAAGACCATGCTCTCTAATGCATTAGGCCAATGAGCTATATAACGGGCTGTATAAGGTCTGATTAGACACTCCGAGACCACACAGCACATACTGTCCAATGACAGACAATATAAAAGACGCTATAAAATATGTGGTATATGTCTACTCAAGCGCTGAAAGGCTTTATGAACTCTCCAATGTATTATGCCAAGGCACTATATAATATAAACACATGCTCTCCCAGCTATTACACCAAAGCACAACATAACATGTGACATACTGTCTAATTCATTATTCAGAAGCTCTATACACCCTCCTATGTATTATTGCAAGGCACTATACAATATATTACTGCCGAAGTTAGACACATACAAATAACACATACTGTCCAATGCATTATGTCAAGGTTTTACATGATGTGTTACATATTATGTGTTTAGGCACTCAAAAGGCTCAATATATATTCTTCAGTGTATTACACCAAGGCACTATATAATATGTTGCATATTGTCCTAATTAGGAACTTAAAGGCTCTATACATTTTCCAAAGCATTAAGTCAAGGCGCTATACAGTATCTTGTAAGAGTACATCTCTACTCAGTCACTCAATGGTTCTATACACTCTCCAATGTATTAGGCTAAGGCACTATATAATATGTTGCACGCTATCTGATTAGGCACTCCAAGGCTCTATATACTCTCCAAAATATTATTACAAGGCACTATACAATATACAGCATACTGTTTAATAAATACTCAAAGATTACATGTTACCTTCAAAGTATTATGCTAAGGCACTATATAAATATGTTGCGTATTATCCTAATTAGTAACTTAAAGGCTGTTTACCCTCCAAAGCTCTATGTCAAGGCACTGTACAGTATCTTGTATATCTCTACTCAGTCACTCAATGGTTCTATATTCTCTCTAATGTATTATGCCAGGGCACTATATGTTGCACCACTCAAAGACTACACATGCTATCCATTGTATTACACCAAAGCATTATATTATATACTACATACTATCTAATCAGTCACGCAAAGGCTTTATATATTCTCCCACATATTATTACAAGGTACTATATGATATGTTTCCATCCATCCATTATCTAACCCGCCATAATCTAACTACAGGATCATGGGGGTCTGCTGGAGCCAATCCCAGCCAACACAGGGTGCAAGGCAGGAAACAAACCCCGGGCAGGGTGCCAGCCCACCACAGATGATATGTTTCATGCTGTCTAATTAGACACTCAAAGGCTCTATATAGACTCCAATGTATTATGCCAAGACACTATATAATAGGTTGCATGTTATCATAATTAAGAACGTTAAGGTTCTAGATACTCCAAAAAGCATCATGTCAAGGCACTATAAAATATCTTATGTATGTCTACTCAGGCACTCAATGGTTCTATATACTCACCAACATATTATGCTAAGGCACTATATAACATGTTGCATACTGTCTAATTCAACATTCAATGACTACACATACTATCCAATAGATTATGGAAAGAAAGGCAGTATATAATATGTCAGATGCTATCTAATTAGGCACTCAAAGGCTCTATACACTCTCCAAGACATTATTACAAGGCACTATATAACATTCTGCATACTCAAAAAGACTGTATTATGTCAAGGCAGTATATAATGTTTCATACTGTCTAATTAGACACTCCGAGACTACACCTAACTTTCCAAATGCATTATGCTGAGACACTCTATTAATGGTCTATACTGCGTTATCAGGCGTGCCAAAGCTCTATATACATTCCAAGGCACTACTAAAGCACTTTGAGCTACTTTTTGTATGAAAATGTGCTATATAAATAAATGTTGTTGTACGATATTGTAATGCATACTCACTCACCAGGCACTACATACCTTACAATGACTGGACCTGTGGTGCTCAGGTCAAAGGCGCTATACATGTCCTGCTCCTCCGAACTCGCTCTCCCTATTCTGACCACGTGTCTTGCACACACGGTCCCAGTGGTCCACATTCCTCTCGTCTGACATGTGACCTCTTCACTCTCTGGCCCAGACGGCCTCCTCCAAATGCTGAGGTGTGTCTGAATCTAAACCAGAGAGATGGCACGCTGGCTGTCTTTTTCATTCTCACTCTCAGGCGTTTTATGACCCCCTGCCATGCCCGCTCATCGTGTCATAAACTCCCGTTTTCTAAAATGCTAAGCCCTCCTTCTTGTAAATTCAGTTCTTCATCTGCCCTAAACTCGAGCTCTCGGTGTCAAGTGAAACTGAAAGTAGACGCCGGCTGAACTCAGAAGACTTTACCTGCTCATGTGACTAGGGTGGTGGTGGTGGTCCGACCTCTCTGCATGAAACACTCTGGAGTAGAAGGATCGCTCTCACCTCGACGCATTCTATTTATATAAGTCGCAATGACTCATCCAAAAAAACCCCTGGCCAACGACAAAAAAAAAAAAAGTCAGCTAGCTGTTGGAATGTGAGTGAAAATAAAAAATAAAGTATAAATTAAAAGACAGGAGCAACAGAGATCTGTTTGGGAACAGGAGAGGTAAAGGACCTTTTAAAAATATTCATCCATTGGGCCTTTTTAAAACCTGCTTTATCCAGCAGACGTCATCAGGACCCAAGTGTGGGGGGGTGCCAGCCTATGACAGGACTGTCTCATTTCTGAAACTACATACATTTGGCATGTGGATGGAAGCCTGGAACAACCCGGAGGGACAACCTACAGGGATAAAAGTGGAAAATAACCATAAAGGCAGGCAGACAGACAGACAGGCAGCCTCTCTTTTAGCCATCATTTGATCCCAGATCTCAGGGAAACATGTGAATCAGCGTCATAAACCGGTTTGCCACCTCTGTCCTTGAAAAATTGTCTTTTGTGTTCATTTCTCCTGGATTGAAAACCGTCAGACCGGTCCGCTGATGCCCATAAGGTTTATATAGTGACTTCCACCCATGATTTGATCAGGAATCTCAGCTCGGCTATACGATCACCCGAGCAGGCAGATGGATCCCACCTTAGAAAGGGATGTACAATGGTGGCAGGTGGATACATTTAGAGCTATGCTGAGTACACCATCTTAAAAAGTACAACTGGCAGCATGCGGGCTCTATAAAGAGTGCCCAGAAAGGCACTATTAAAAAAGTGCATACACAGGCAGAAAGGCACAATAAAAAGTAGAGTGGATATGAGAAGATATGCTTGAACGCCCACACAGGAGATGTGCTAGTACAATGAAAGCGAGAGCAACGGTTCAGTGAGCAAGACAGCATCTGGAAATGGTGCCATGTGCTGCTGCCACTTACCCATACCCTGAGTCATGGGCGCAACCATCCATCTTAGTCTCAATTGACCCAACTTGTCTTTTGTCAGCAGAGGCGACATTCCAGACAAGACAAATTTTGGGGAAATTGTTAGTGTTGCTGTCTCATGGACCCAGCAGTCTTGGTTCAAATCGCAAAACTAATTATTGTCTGTAGGGAGATTATGTGCTCTCACCGTGTACAGGTAAATATTCAGTTTTGTCTTCCACACTGCATTACCTGGTGATTCTGAATGGACCTCATTTGAGTGAGTGGGCTGCCATCCTGCCCAGGCTTGGTTCTTGTCTTCCACTGGATTTGATAAAAAGTGAATGGCTCCTCATAGCCCTGAACTGTGTCACAATGTTAGGTTGTGTTGGATCAAAAGTCCTTCATCAACCAAAACCCCCACTCCCCCCCCCCCCCAAAAAGACACTCCCCACTCTCTCTTGCTCCTATTCTGTCATGAAATTGGTACACTGCAGATAAAGAATGATCAAGGGAGGGAGTTCATTATGTCTGGAATGGAGTGTTTGGTATTTATCACCCCTTCAGTCCATTATTAAACCAGCATCACCCTATTTGGGGTGCCCACCTCCCCCTCTCTCTCTCTCTCTACTGTATATATACAGCGCATCACTTTTCCCACATTTTGTTATGTTACAGCCTTATTCCAAAATGGATTAAATTCATTTTCTTCCTCAGAATTCTACACACAACACCCCATAATGACAACGTGAAAAAAGTTTTGAGATTTTTGTAAATATATTAAAAATAAAAAAATTGAGAAATCCCATGTACATAAGTATTCACAGCCTTTGCCATGAAGCTCCAAATTGAGCTCAGGTGCATCCTGTTTCCCCTGATCTTCCTTGAGATGTTTCTGCAGCTTCATTGGAGTCCACCTTGTGGTAAATTCAGTTGACTGGACATGATTTGGAAAGGCACACACCTGTCTATAGAAGGTCCCACAGTTGACAGTTCATGTCAGAGCACAAACCAAGCATGAAGTCAAAGGAATTGTCTGTAGACCTCCGAGACAGGATTGTCTTGAGGCACAAATCTGGGGAAGGTTACAGAAAAATTTCTGCTGCTTTGAAGGTCCCAATGAGCACAGTGGCCTCCATCATCCGTAAGTGGGAGAAGTTCGAAACCACCAGGACTCTTCCTAGAGCTGGCCAGCCATCTAAACTGAGCGATCGGGGGAGAAGGGCCTTAGTCAGGGAGGTGACCAAGAACCCAATGGTCACTGTCAGAGCTCCAGAGGTCCTCTGTGGAGAGAGGAGAACCTTCCAGAAGGACAACCATCTCTGCAGCAATCCACCAATCAGGCCTGTATGGTAGAGTGCCCAGACGGAAGCCACTCCTTAGTAAAAGGCACATGGCAGCCCATCTGGAGTTTGCCAAAAGGCACCTGAAGGACTCTCAGACCATGAGAAAGAAAATTCTCTGGTCTGATGAGACAAAGATTGAACTCTTTGGTGTGAATGTCAGGCGTCACGTTTGGAGGAAACCAGGCACCGCTCATCACCAGGCCAATACCATCCCTACAGTGAAGCACGGTGGTGGCAGCATCATGCTGTGGGGATGTTTATCAGCGGCAGGGACTGGGAGACTAGTCAGGATAAAGGGAAAGATGACTGCAGCAATGTACAGAGACATCCTGGATGAAAACCTGCTGCAGAGCGCTCTTGACCTCAGACTGGGGCAACGGTTCATCTTTCAGCAGGACAACGACCCTAAGCACACAGCCAAGATATCAAAGGAGTGGCTTCAGGACAACTCTGTGAATGTCCTTGAGTGGCCCAGCCAAAGCCCAGACTTGAATCCGATTGAATATCTCTGGAGAGATCTTAAAATGGCTGTGCACCGACGCTTCCCATCCAACCTGATGGAGCTTGACAGGTGCTGCGAAGAGGAATGGGCCAAACTGGCCAAGGATAGGTGTGCCAAGCTTGTGGCATCATATTCAAAAAGACTTGAGGCTGGAATTGCTGCCAAAGGTGCATCGACAAAGTATTGAGCAAAGGCTGTGAATACTTATGTACATGGGATTTCTCAGTTTTTTTATTTTTAATAAATTTGCAAAAACCTCAAGTAAACTTTTTTCACATTGTCATTATGGGGTGTTGTGTGTAGAATTCTGAGAATAAAAATGAATTTAATCCATTTTGGAATAAGGCTGTAACATAACAAAATGTGGAAAAAGTGATGCACTGTGAATACTTTCCGGATGCACTGTATATATATTGTCCGCTTTTTATGAGAGAATTACTTAACGAGAATTACTTAACGGATTTAAATCTGGCTTTTTCTATAATTGGCCCTAAACATTCCCGTTGATTGTGCAACCTCTCTCATCAAATTATGTATCATAGTTCGCTTGTGGTCCCGATTTATGAGACGCAGCGGGTGGGACCCTCCTTACTCACTTGCCAGCCTCAGGGCGTATCTTACATCCGCTTAGCTAGCAAACGAGAGAACCACTTAACAGATTTAGATTTTTTTTTTCTAGAGTTTGCTTGAACATTCCGGTTGATTTTGTGACTTCTCTCATCGCGTCAAGAATCATAGTTCACTTGCAGGTACGATATATTCACGCTAATCCGAGGCAGAGGCTGTGGGCTGAGGGGATAGGGAAGCGTGACATCAGGAATAGGAAGCCAGGCAGGGCCCTCCTCGCTGTCCTGTTTCACTTGTACGCGGGCAAAGCTGAGGGGGATGGCTAGTTGTACATGCGATATTGTGACCAGTAGATGGCACTCAAAATATCACGCACAAGGGAAGGGAAACTATACAAAACCCTGGCCACGTGAACAAAACTTGAAATAATGAAACTTCCATCCATCCATTATCCAACCCGCTATATCCTAACTACAGGGTCACGGGGGTCTGCTGGAGCCAATCCCAGCCAACACAGGGCGCAAGGCAGGAAACAAAACCCGGGTAGGGCGCCAGCCCACCGCAGGGCGCACCCACACACCAAGCACACACTAGAAATCGGCAATGCACCTAACCTGCATGTCTTTGGACTGTGGGAGGAAACCGGAGTGCCCAGAGGAAACCCACGCAGACACTGTGCCGCCCATAATGAAACTTAATTTATTAATTATACTTCAGAATATATAAAAAGAAATAAAAGGTAACATATACTAAAAAAATGCAAAATTCAATTATCTCTACATTTCTCAAATTGTGTATCATTCATGTTGCACCCATCATTTTAATTCATTTTGGTTGGGTGCTGCAATGACAGACTCAAAGGACAGCAAACGGGTCACCCATTTAATTAATCTCCAGATAAAGTTAAATGATCAGAAAAGTAAACAAAAAGGTGCACCTTAGGACTAGTCCCTGTTGGAGGGTTTCTCAACTAACAGAAAAGTCTCTTTTAGAATTGGAACTCCGTCAAGGAAAAGACCCCTCTTCCTGGGACACCTGGCTTTTATGGTGGTCGGACTGGAACGGGCGGAGTTAAGTGCCTTCACTTGGGCAGCTTCTTGGTACTGTGAGGGAAGAAGAAAGAGAAGTTAGTGGTAGCACCCCCTCTCATGTTGGTGGGTCATTGCATACCTGGGTCAAGCTTGTGAAGGAGTCTTCTGACTCACATGTGTGACATAAGGAGGGGGCAAGCAGACCTAGCCGTGAGGTCATGGATTTGGGAGAGGGCATTAGTGTTGACATGAAATATCCTACACCGTTGTCGTATTTTTAATTCGTAGGGTTGAAGACTCGGTCAGGTTTCGGGGAAAGAGAGTGATCTGCGGGTTTGAGTCTCGTCGTGAGCAAAGCCACTGAAGCGGGGAGTGATCTGTGACCAATGTGAACTCACATCCCACAAGGTAGTACTACAGTTGAGTAACTGTCCACTTATTGGCTAGGGGCTCTGAGGCTAGGGATCTGCACTGGGAACTGGAAAGTTGCCGGTTCAAATCCCATAAATGCCAAAAGGGACTCTGCTCTGTTGGGCCCTTGAGCAAAGCCCTTAACCTGCAATTGCTGAGCACTTTGAGCAGTGCGAAATTAAATGCAAAGAATTAATTGAATTAATTAATTCAATTGCTGTATGCTTCATCTTTCAGTACATGACAGGGTGTTCTACTCTGTTAACGACTTGGCTTCTTAACACAGCACCGAGGCTGGTATCTGAAGCATTGGTCTGGAGAAGGAAAGGAAGAGAAAAATCAGGAAACATGAAAACTGGAGCAGATATCAGGGCCTCTTTCAAGTCACAAAATGTGGTTTCGGCCTTCAGACTCCACACCACCGTGTTGGGCACCTTCTGTTCCATCAGCCCTGATAAAGGCATGGCTCACTCGGAAAAGTGGGGTACAAACCAGCGAAAGTATAGGAAAGCCTGCACCTGCCTCTTTGTTTGTAGCCAGGGCCACTCTCGAATGGCTCCGTTGTTGAACCACAGTGGTCCACCACATAGAGTAAATACTTAGCCTTGGTCAACCCAAAATAGCACTTTTGGTGGTTGATTCCAGAGACCAGCATCATGGATGGCATAGAGGACATCTTGCCAGGTGCCGGAAAAGATGAAGATTCTGTCTTTATAGGCAGCACTACTGGCATTGTGGGGCCAGAGTAATCTGTCTAGCAGAAGGTTGCCAAAGGGTAGAATGTGATAGCCAGTGGCCACTTGGAGAACTAAATGTGTTTTTTTGCTGTATCCACCAAGTGGATCTGCCAATAGCCTTTCCTCATATCAAGGCTGGACAGGTACAGGGCATTACTGAGTTGCTCCAGGAGGTCATCCACCCTTGGCATGGGATAGGCATCAAATCGGGAAACCTGGTTGAGCCAGCAGAAATCACTGCAGAAGTGCTAACTCTCATCCAGCTTGGATACCAATACAATCGGACTGGACTAGGAGCTGTGACAGGCCTCTATCAGTCCCAGCTCCAGCATCCGGCATATCGCTAGCTCCACCTCTGCCTTCTTAGCCATTGTGAGGCTAGTAAGGCAGCTCCCTGATGACCATCCCTGGTTTTGTTTTGATGTTGTTGGTTACCAACATTGTGTGGCCCGGTGGAGGATTGATCACTCCCTTAATCAGAGCAATAACGGCCCCTAGCTCCATTTTCTGCTGCAGACCGCCTCCATCTCCATAATTTAAATGTTCGGCATCTGTGAACAGGGATACAGCAGGTGCCAACGCAGCATCCCCAGAGTCACAGTCCACCCAGGGCTTTAGGAGATCAATGTGGCACATGTGCTTTCTTGGATGCCGGTTCGGTTGATACACCAGATAGTCCACTAGCCCCTTCCTTTCTATGACCTTGAATGGCCCCTGCCAGTGTTCAAGTAGCTTGGAGTGGCTTGTGGGGATAAGTACCATGATTCAGTCCAATAGGCAGGAGTTCCAACTGCACAACAGGGCCTGTGTATGCTGTGCAAGCCCTCTAGGTGTTCTCTCACAGCCGGACGTAGTTGCTTGAAGCAATCCCTAAGCTCGGCAATGTACTCAACAATGTTTCAGAAGGTTGGGGGGCGCATCTCTCTTCAACAAGATCGAACAGTCCTCTGGGCTGTCTACCGTACAGCAGCTCAAAGACAGAGAACCCTGCTGAAGCCCGTGGCACCTCCTGGAAGGTACAAATCACTAGGGGTAGCAGCTGATCCCAGTTCTTCCCATCCATCCACACTTCAGCATCTGCTTGAGCGTCTGATTAAAGTGCTAAACCAGACCATCTGTTTGGGGATGGGAAACAGACATCCTGAAACGGCAAATCTTGGTGACCTCCTTGAAGGCCCCTGATGTAAATAGTGTACCCCTATTCTGTGAGGATTACTTTGGGAAGGCAGACATGTGAAAAAACCCCAATGAGTTTCTGGGCAATTTACTTTGGATGTAGCCACCCAGAGGGGAATGGTTTCCGGATATCAGGTAGCTTAACCAACCAATACCAGGATACATCTGTGTCCCCTTGCTAAAGGTTTGAGTGGCCATAAGCTGTCCATGCACAATTGCTCAAAAATGATGTCAATAATGGGTAAAGGAACAAATGTATTGAACTTCTGGTTCCGAACTACAAAATGTGCAAATCATTTCTATATCTGGAAACATTTCACATTACAAGGGGGGTAAAGTTAATGAAGAATTTTATACTGGATTTCACTACAATTTGGTAGATGACTATCACACATGTGTGCCTGGGGATTCCCTTCCTGGCTCTGCTGAGGTAAGTGGTACCAGTCTGGGATGGGAGGGGGGTGCTCACGCTAACAAGCGCCTTGAGCATGGGAATGGTGCTATAAAAATAAAATGTATTATTATTATTATAAACTGTCTCTCCTTTTCCTCCTGCAGCTCAGAGAAGCTAAGGGCACCTAACTCGGCTGCTATATCCAGAGCTGGACGCAGAACCCGGCCTGTAGAAAGCTCCAATGAGTTATCTCTGCCTTCCTAACCTGGAAAAATCTTTATTTAATTTTTTTTAAGCTATTATGCCAGCTTTTTTTGTGTGTTCCACTATTTGTGGGATGCTGGCCATAGAGGCAGAATTTCAAAGAAAAAAAAAAAAACACATGTGAAACTAGGAAATAAAAAGTAAAGTTTTAAAATGGGCAAAAGAACTCAGACATTGGAGAGAAGGTGACTGGAAAAGTGTATTATGCTCTTCTTTTTCCTGTTTGGTGTGTATTTAGGGAAGAAGATCACTGAGGACCTGGAAGCCATTTATTTCTCACACCACACATTCTGATGTTCTTATCCTTTTATACAACTACCCATCTAGGCCTTCTTCTTTTTATCCTGGTTAGATCCAGTTCATCCAGTGGTTTTTTTTTTTTAATTTATTTCACCTTATACAATTTCTTGTACAGTATTAGGAATTTGTTAGTTTTCGCATACCCCTTGGGGTCAGAGCACACAGTTAGCCATTGTACAGCGCCCCTGGAGCAACTTACAATTAAGGGCCTTGCTCAAGGGCCCAGCAGAGTAGGATCTCTTTTGGCAGTGACAGGGATTTGAACTGGCAACCTTCGGGATACCAGCACAGATCCTTAGCCTCAGAGCCACCACTCCGCCCCCTTTTTCTAATTAATTAAAACTAAAATTGTTAAAAAAAAAAAAAAAACTCATTGTCCATCCATTATCCATCCTGCTATATCTTAACTACAGGGTCACGGGGGTCTACTGGAGCCAATCCCAGCCAACACAGGGTTCAAGGCAGGAAAGAAACCCTAGGCAGGGTGCCAGCCCACCGCAGGGCACACACACACACACACACACCAAGAACACACTAGGGGCAATTTAGAATCGCCAAAGCACCTAACCTGCATGTCTTTGGACTGTGGGAGGAAACCCACGCAGACACGGGGAGAACATGCAAACTCCACACAGGGAGGACCCGGGAAGTGACCCCAGTTTCCTTACTGCAAGGCAGCAGCACTACCCACTGCGCCACCGTGCCTCCCAAAACTCATTGTGTTAACCAAAATGAAAATAAAATATCTAAAACCTAAAATAAAATGAAACATACAAAAAAAGCTAAATAAAATAATTTGTGAGTGAAAACGTCCTCAGCAAGTCATTACAGAAGAATGAGAATAGTTTTGTTGAATGTAGTGTCAACTTTAAGTTTGAACTGCTTGCATAATAATGACCCACCATAATGCACTGTTATGCAGACATGAACCGACTCATCATTAAACTAGCTTTTTTACCCAGTATGCTTTGCATCGTCACTTTCACTTAAACCCAGATTCTGTAGATTAGTTTACCAAGTAATTTTATTTTCATTGTTTCAGATATCTAAGCCAAGCTGCAGACAACTTAAACAGAGTGTGGTTTGGAACTATTTCAAGTTTTACTCCACAGCACATGTGCTACAGAATGAGTTTGAAAGAACTTAGTGGACAGAATGCTACCAACTTGAAATTGCCCCTAAAAGTGCACATACAGAGAAGTAGGACGTCTTCAGCAACATTTTGGGTGAAAGAGTTAGTAGAATATGAGACTCACTTATGAGGAATTTAATCATCCCAGAAAATCTGCCAACTCATCTGAGAAACTTGCCAGGAGTTGGGAAGGTTTTGCATGATACTCAAGTAACAGGAATTTGGAATGTACTTAAATTAAAAATATCTGGGAGTGAGAGATTAGCTTGTGTTTGTTACTCCTCTATTTAACTTCATTTTGTTGTTACCTGGCAAAGCCATTATACAATTATTTTTATGATTTGTTCTTTTTTCGGAATCCTTTGTCATGTACTGTATCTATTTCATATACATCTTCACGTGAAGCATTCTGAAAAATGTGCTTGTGTTTCATGCATTTTCTGCCAGGTTTTCACAGCACATAAAGAACTGTTCACATTTTTGTTTAATTTTGATTGAAAATACCTTAAAATATTATTTTTTCAGTAATTTATTTTAAGTTGTAAAATCATGGTTTATGAGAGACCTATACATCATTATTGAAATCATATATGCGTACTGTATATGTAATAGAAAGGTCTTTACCTTAATTTAAATGTTGAAACATTATGAGGCACATGAGGTTTTCCTGTGTTGTATTTGTAACCATGTACTTTTGTTTACAGTGAATCCGGAAAGTATTCCCAGCGCATCACTTTTTCCACCTTTTGTTATGTTACAGCCTTATTCCAAAATGGATTAAATTCATTCTTTTCCTCAGAAATCTACACACAACACCCCATAATGACAACATGAAAAGTTTACTTTTTTTTTTAAACTTTAAAAATCAATTAATAATTTTTTTCTAAAAATTTTTTTAATTGATTTTTAAAGTTTATCCTGTTCCACTACTACATGGGCAGAGCCAAGGGGGACAGCTATTTTTGAAATTAAACAGATAGTTACTTTATCATATTGTTGTTTAAATTGACTAAAGTTCTGTTGTAACTTGTTGTTTGATATTCTTGTATTTTTCTGATTATAATGGTTGACTTGAAGTTTCACTATATTACGATAAAATTGTGTCCTCTACCAGAGAGTAAATTTGTATATTTCATTAAATACATTGACTCGTGTGCAAGATGTACAGTATTCAGTTTGACAAATTAAAAATAAAACTATGTTCTCACACTTGCAAAACAGTGTTTATATGGCATCAATTAATCAAATTTTTTAATAAGTGGAACTGAACAAAAAAGTGACAAAAACTAAATTGAAAATGTTGAAAAACTGAAACTAAACAAAAACTTAAAAAAATACAGAAATAAAAACTATGTGAAAATGCTGAAACCTAAAACAAAATTAGAAAAGAACAAACAAATCTAAATAAAAATTAAAATGTGAAAAAACTGAAAAATCTAATAAAAACTTAAAAAATAAAACTAAAGAAATCTTACCGTAGACTTGCATGTTTCAAGAAAAAGCGGTTTTATTTTGGCCATTTAGATGCCACAATTGAACTTTAGGAATGCTAGGACCTTGTAACCCAAGGATAACTGGTCCCATTGGTGCTAATGCAGTTTGAAAGGGTTACCTAATAACCAGTTGGCATGGAACCCGACTTATTAAGGATATGCTAAGGTTGTTGACCACCAGGACACTAAAGAAACTGCTGCTGAAAATGAGGCTTTGCATCCATATGTGAATAACAAATTAAAAGTCGGCCATTTCAAGCAGTAATAGCCACTATACACACTAGTAATGCCTTGGCTATATTTTTAAATCAACTTAAATGGTATCTTATGAAAAGGGTATCAATTTCTATCATATGCACAAAAACTACTGGGTGACCCAAAATCTTGTATTGGTATATCGGCTTAAATTACAAATAGAGGAGTAGAGAAAAGCCAAGCAAAATGACACCTTTTATTGGCTAACTAGAAAGATTACAATATGCAACCTAGTACTACAAATAGAGGAGTCAAAGTCAATGGTACCATAAATTCAGGAGTCACAGTGGAAAGTTTTGTATACTGACTCCACAGCCCTGAGGGCATGGAACATACCACCCCACAGATAAAGTGGGACTACGGTGCAACAAGTTTACTGGAATTGCATTTGAAACTAAAATAAATTCCAGATAACATATAGAGAAACCATATTTCAGTATAAATGTGGGGTAATCTAACTGGCACCAATGTAAAAATAAAAAGTATTGTTAACAAAACCATCTAGAAGAAAATGACTTATTTTTAATCTAAAATACTGCTATTATTCCAGATTATGAATTTGCTGAAAAAAAACAGAATAAGTCAGTTTTGCTGCCCTTAGTAACTTCAATGCAAAAATCTGAAAGAGAACCTTTATTTTATTATATTCAAAGTCACATTGAGGAAAAAAATGTAAGGCCACGGTATCTCTTAAAGATTATTTTTGAAACATGGGTCTACATTAAATTACTAATCTAGGAGGGATGTTCAAAAAGTTTCAGCACTTTTTTAAACTCTTCAAAAACAAATGACATAATTTTTCTACATAGTCGTTTGCAAGGCAATTTTTGCAGCGTCGTACCAGCTTTTTAATGTCCAATTACTTACTACTACTCCTCCTCCCGCCTTCACCGTTTCCAACGAAAAAAATCTTCTTTCGGCTGCTCCCGTTAGGGGTCGCCACAGTGGATAATCATCTTCTTCCATATCTTTCTGTCCTCGTCATCTTGCTCTGTTACACCCATCACCTGCATGTCCTCTCTCACCACATCCATAAACCTTCTCTAAGGCCTTCCTCTTTTCCTCTTCCCTAGCAGCTCTATCCTTAACATTCTTCTCCCAATATACTCAGCATCTCTCCTCTGCACATGTCGAAACCAATGCTAACGAAAATATAAAAGTGCAGAAACCTTTCGAACGTCCCTCGTATAATCGAAGGCACCGTCATCTTGTGCTCTTTTGCTGCTCGAAAGGGAGCTCGTTTGCTGTGCCGTCGTCACCTGTGAAAGTCACATCGTATGACATGACGTTATGAAAGGTATTTATGATAGTAGAGCACTGTATTCTTGTGTATGTTATCTAACGCGTGTTGTGTATGTTGTACTGATGTGCGCGGTTGCTGCCACACCACAAGTTAATTGAAATTGGGAGACGCACCATATACACGACAATAAACACGGACCACACCATATTACATTACACAGACGTTCGCCTTACAAAATGAAAATAATGGAAGCCATTTAACTCACGTCTTCGTCTTACGAACCACAATGAAGGTGAATTTCCCCGGATAAAAAGACCGAGTGCGAGCCGATCGTAGCTGCTCTTAACTCTTAATCATCTCCACAATTGTCGCGTTATGCTCACACGCTGTAGTCTACAAAATGTTCGAGGCGTGACGTTCGTAGAGCGGGATGTTTAAGGCGGGAATTTGATGTTTGAGGCAGGGCGGGATGTCAGTGACGCGCAAGCGCAGTCTTAGCCAGTCAGTCATTCAATCAGCCGTTGCTGCGTTCAGTCGGTTTAACGCGTTTGCTGCTCCTGTGACTTCTCGTATTTTCATGAGAATGACGGCACCAAAAAAAAGATTACGAGAGAGTTGTAAAAGCCAGAGATAGATCGGTAGGCATTGCTTTGAATATTGGATTAAAGTTATATTGCTAGTTTTTCTACCAAGTTATCTTCCTATATACAATATACACATTAAAAGATGAACATTTATACATACTGGTTTTTGGTCATCCTATATCAGTGGTTCCCAACCTTGTTTTGACCATGCCTCACCTAGGCCTCTAAAATCATGATGTTCCCCCACTGTAACATATACCTTATTCTTATTATAACCTATTCAAAAAGTGAACTCTTAGTCATGTGGAGAAAACCCGTAATGTCATTCATTTGGTCTAAACAAGCTTCCAAAAAACATGGCAACAAAAGAGGGAAAGGAGAGTTGAAGTACTGACAAAGAAATCACTTAGAAATTGTTAAAAAAATATATATATATAATATGAAGTAATATTAAAATACAGCAAATACAGTTTTGAAAACATATAATAAGAGACGTGATATTCATCAATATAAAATAACTTTAATGAAAGCTTTCTCTGTAATATTTTCATCATTTTATATTTTTGTTATATTGCAAAATTTTATAATCATTGTTACAATTCATATTATTTTAATGGTAAAGTTTTAATGGTAAATAGAAAAACCCAAACCGGTTGTAAAATCATAAATTAAAGGGTTCTTCACCATCCCTTCTATCCATCCATCCATCCATTTTCCAACCCGCTGAATCCGAACACAGGGTCACGGGGGTCTGCTGGAGCCAATCCCAGCCAACACAGGGCACAAGGCAGGAACCAATCCTGGGCAGGGTGCCAACCCACCGCAGTCTATCTATCTATCTATCTATCTATCTATCTATCTATCTATCTATCTATCTATCTATCTATCTATCTATCTATCTATCTATCTATTAATTATATAGTGCCTTTCATGCCTATCTATCTATCTATCTATCTATCTATCTATCTATCTATCTATCTATCTATCTATCTATCTATCTATCTATCTATCTATCTATCTATCTATCTATCCATTTTCCAACCCGCTGAATCCGAACACAGGGTCACGGGGGTCTGCCAGAGCCAATCCCAGCCAACACAGGGCACAAGGCAGGAAACAATCCCGGGTAGGGTGCCAACCCACCGCAGGACACACACAAACACACCCACACACCAAGCACACACTAGGGACAATTTAGAATCGCCAATCCACCTAAATATTTATATAAATATACAATATAAATGTCTCTGTAAAAATAAAAATAAATTTTTTTTCTATCATTTTTAACAGTGAATTTCTGTTTTTTTTTTCATTTTATAAATTGTTTAATGTACTGTACGTAAATTCTCGAACTGCCTCCATGTTAGGAATCACCATTCTAGATAGTTTAAAAAGAATGTAATTTCAAAATATATTAGGATAGTCAGAAAAGTAAAAAGATGTTTAAGAGAGATTTGGGTACTTTTCTATTATCATGATGCAAATGGGGAATAACACAGATTTGCATCACAATAATAGAAAAGTACCGAGATTTGTCTTCTTCTGTACAGAAATGGCATTTTCGGGATAAATTATTGTTATACTGTACTTATGAATTAATTGATTAGCTGGGCAAATTTTATCGATGATTTTGGAGTGGATTACTTTAACATTATTCAGTAGAAATGGCCCAACCAAGCAATTTTTTCAATTTATGTAAGTCTATTGTGGAACCTCTTTTAACGGTGCCATCCCATGCAAGAATAGATTTCCTAATGTGAAAGCCGCTCCATTTGTGACCTACAAAGGAAACACTGTTTATGGAAAGAGTGAACCTGAGATATGATTTTATAAGGAGTTACTCATATGATACTAACATTTACTAGCATAAATAATCTTAAATCTTTAAGATTTTCTAGACTTCTCTAGCGCCATCCAATCTCTGCTCCTTACGGACAAGCTGACAGAGATGGGATTAGATTCATACCTGGTGGCATGGATCGTGGACTATCTTAAAGACAGACCTCAGTATGTGCGTCTTGGGAACTGCACGTCTGAAATTGTGGTCAGCAACACAGGAGCGCCGCAGGGGACTGTACTTTCTCCGGTCCTGTTCAGCCTATATACATTGGACTTCCAACACAACTCGGAGTCCTGCCACATGCAAAAGTTCGCTGATGACACTGCTATCGTCGGCTGCATCAGGAGTGGGCAGGAGGAGGAGTATAGGAACCTAATCAATGATTTTGTTAAATGGTGCGACTCAAACCACCTACACCTGAACACCAGCAAAACCAAGGAGCTGGTGGTGGATTTTAGGAGGCCCAGACCCCTCATGGACCCCATGATCATCAGAGGTGACTGTGTGCAGATGGTGCAGACCTATAAATACCTGGGAGTGCAGCTGGATGATAAATTAGACTGGACTGCCAATACTGATGCTCTGTGCAAGAGAGGACAGAGCCGACTATACTTCCTTAGAAGACTGGTGTCCTTCAACATCTGCAATAAGATGCTGCAGATGTTCTATCAGACGGTTGTGGCGAGCGCCCTCTTCTATGCGGTGGTGTGCTGGGGAGGCAGCATTAAGAAGAAAGACGCCTCACGCCTGGACAAACTGGTGAGGAAGGCAGGCTCTATTGTTGGCATGGAGCTGGACAGTTTGACATCTATGGCAGAGCGAAGGGTGCTGAGCAGGCTCCTGTCAATTATGGAAAATCCACTGAATCCACTGAACAGGATCATCTCCAGACAGAGGAGCAGCTTCAGCGACAGACTACTGTCACCGTCCTGCTCCACTGACAGACTGAGGAGATCATTCCTCCCCCAAACTATGCGACTTTTCAATTCCACCCAGGGGGGTAAACGTTAACATTATATAAAGTTATTGTCTGTTTTTACCTGCATTATTATCAATCTTTAATTTAATATTGTTTTTTGTATCAGTAAGGTGCTGCTGGAGTATATGAATTTCCCCTTGGGATTAATAAAGTATCTATCTATCTATCTATCTATCTATCTATCTATCTATCTATCTATCTATCTATCTATCTATCTATCTATCTATCTATCTATCTATCTATCTATCTATCTATCTATCTATCTATCTATCTATCTATCTATCTATCTATCTAACATTATTATGTTCTGTAAGTTTTTGTAATTGTATAAAAATCATTTTTACAAAGTCAAACACAAAATATATCATACCATTCTATTGTTGTTTGAAAATTGATTTATTTCCACAAAAAAATATATTGATTATTCCATATGGGAATTGAGTAAGGTTTGAAGTTGTGCTTATAAGTAATTTTTGAAAAATCTAGGTCCTGTTTGTGAAAATTTGCTGGATGATCTGCTCCATTTGAAATCACAAGAAAATTAGAAGCCCAGGCCACCACACCTTTTAAAATCTAATTTTGAAATTCAAAACCAAGAGGCATTGTCATTACACATTAATTTCTTGATCCAGTTACTTTAAAAAATGTGGAAAATTATAACACTTAATCCCCCTTCTAAGTTTTGTTTAACCATTGTAATCCTTTTTATGTATTCTGTCTTATTTTTCAAAATGAATTTAAATAAGGATGAATTAATTAATTTACAAGTTTTAGGGTTAACAAAAAGAGATCGAGCTGGATAAACAAGCCAAGAGATCCGTTTCACTTCAGCAAGTAAAATCCTGCATGCCCTAAATAGTTAAGTCTCTTTGTAGCCTGCAATTAAAACTATTTTAATTTTCTTTAATTTGTTTAAGACTAGGGTGCTCCGACCCTGCTCGCTTTGCTCCCTTCCCCTGGGTTTGGTTAACCGGATATACAGTTTAAAGAGATTGTTATTTTTGTTTCGTTCATTTTCATTCATTTTTTATTTCTTGATATTTGCCAGTAATAAAGCTGTAGTGAATAAGTTATTCCCCCTCCCCCAAAGGGGGCACGCTACACTCCAGCCACTTCGCGTCTCTGCTGCTCGTGTTGTGAAGAGGGGGGCTGAACACACGCTAAGGAAATGCGGTCGCTCCTCCGAACCCCACTCTTAAATATTGATCTAATGGGAAACGAATACTGTTTTTTTTTTCACCTCCTCTTTGCTCGATCAGCTGCTGGCTTGCTGCTGCCGAGCTGTGTGCTCTGCATGTCACGTGGTGTTTCAAATATTTAGAAGCCTGTACAGTAGCTGTCCTTTTGTCTCACTGCCTTGTCTCATGGGACATTAAAGTGTCTCCGAGAAAATCACATCTCGTCTCCTTCCAAGCCTTTCAAGATTTTATTTATGATAAGAGAGAAATTATTAGGTAACCTGTCATCTTTAGATATTGATAATACAATGGCTAAATAACTGTGAGAAAATAAATCCAAGCCTATTATCGAGTTTGACACCTGGGGCCTCATGTATAATGACGTGCATAGAATTCACACTATAACATGGTGTACAGACAAAAGCGGAAATGTTCGTACGCACAAAAAAATCCAGATGCAAAAATCTGTGCGAACGCCAACTTCCACGTTCTTCCGCTACATAAATCCCGGTCAGCGTGATAATTAACTCACGTGCTAGAGCCTGCTGTCCCACCCCTTCTCCTCCCAGAATTATGCCTCTTTAAATATGCAAGTTAATATAAATAGCCCTTAAGCTGAGCGTTCTGTGAAAAGACAATGGCAAAAGCACAGGGGGAAATAGAAGAATTTCAGCGAATACCAAGTGGAGGCAAAGAAAAACGTACTATTTGTTGGTTTAAACAGTGGTATAAACAATAAAAGGAAGCTGATCGAGTGACATAGAGTGTCGGAGAAACTCGAAAGCTCAAGTTCACAAAGTCGCACAGTGCCCAAAATAAAAAAGAACTTGTCAGATATCAAAGTTGACGTGAAAAGGCAAGCCGTAGCCCACCGTCTGCGTGTCATATGAAAGCTTATTAGGGTACAGAAAGAAAAAAAGGCACACAGTGGGAAAAAAGCATGAAATGTCAACTTTAATCTCGAAATTTCCACTTTAATTATGTAGTTTATTTTGTCATTAAAGTAGAACATCATAAACTTCATCTTCAAATCGTTTAATTTACTAGTTTCTCAAATCCCATCTTAACTAAAGTAGCATGTTACATGCTTTGTTTTGTATTTGATCTTCTATGTGCTCTATGTGTGTGAATCACTACGTGCTTCTTAAATGGACTTTCTCTTTCTCCGACAGGACACAGAATCCATTACATTCGTGATATTACAGCTCTCTGAATAATTAAAATACTGAGATGCATACATGATATCATTTTCATGATGATAGGAATTAAAGCATGTTATTAAACATGGGAACTGGTGGCACAGTGATTGTTCATGTCTCATGCAAGATGCTTGCTGCGCCATGCGCGACCTTCGATGAAATAATTTATTGCAGCAGTACTGTCTTTTTCAAATGTACTAACCCCCAATTCCTGTCCTTCCTTTTCTTTCTCCAAATACCCAATCGCCACACAATCAGCTCTCTAATAGACGTTCAGGACCGGAAGTGTCACCATTGGGGTCGTGACCAGAATATGTCATCAAGGCCAGGCGGGATTGCCCGTAACTGGTCTGCAGTGGAAAGCGAGAAAGGATTAGTGCACCTCGCCACCCCCTGGTTTGGAGTGGAATTATCCTCATTCGAGACCTTTAGCTGCCACCCATGCGCACGTGTGTGACACTCTTTAAATAAAATCAAGCCCAATTAAACTGTAGATAAAAATAAAATATAAATAAAACTATTAGAATAATCCTGTATATAGGTTGTCTTATTAAAAAGGTAAAACAGTGTGTGGGTGTGGGTTTAAATGATTCCATGGCTCTGAAAATATTAATCAGAAATGTCATATTGCAAACAGTTTAATGGAAAATCAACCTGTTTCATTTAACTGAAAATCACACATTCCTTTTATAATTTGGATGATAATAATAATAATAATAGTAATAATATTAATAATAAATAATTTTTATTTTATTATTTATTTTTTAATGTTTAGTGCCTTCAGAAAGTATTCAGACTCCTTCAGTTTCTTCACATCTTATTATGTTGCACAGCCTTATGATAAAATAAATTAAATCTATTTTTTTCTCATCAAACAACATTCAGTAACCCAGAATGACAAAGCAAAAAGAGATATTATGTATTTTTGCAAATTTATCTCTCTATTATAACAAAAAAATCTTGGGTCGAGATGTGATTTTCTCAGAGACACTTTAACACCCCGCGAGACAAGGAGGACAGCTGCTCTACAGGCTTTTAAATGATCGACGCGCATCACGACAAGCAGAACACGCAGCTCAGCACAAGCAGCAGCAGCAAGACAGCTGATTGAGCAAAGAGGGGGTAAAAAAACTGTATTTGTTTCCCATTGTATCACCATTTAAAAGGGGGTTTCAGAGGAGCGACCGCATCTCCTTACCGTGTGTTTAGCCCTCCTCTTCACAACGCGAGAGGCAGCTACACGAAGTGGCTGGCACATAGCGTGCCCCACTGGGGGGATAACTCATTCACTACAGCTTTATTATTGGCAAATATCAAGAAATTAAAAACAAATGCAAATGAATGAAATGAAAATTACTATCTCTTTAAATTGTATATCCGGTTAACCAAACCCAGGGGTGGGTGGAGCCCCCTAGTTAAAAAAACAAAAAACTGAAATAAGACATTGACACAAGTATTGAGTGTGTGGGCTCAGGGAAACCCTGCCAGGTGGATCAATAAACCATACACTCGATACAACAAAGAAACTTCAAAAGCATCCAGCCTTCAGGATTGGAACATAAGGACCATGACTCCAGACCTTATGGAAGAACCAGCAAGACATCAGTGATGCTCCCAAGACTGCAGTGAACTGAGCAAAATGCATATGGACATTGTCACCCTCCAAGAGATCATTGAAAGTCTTTGAGTGAAAGATTTTTTTGGAAAGCCACCAGAGAAGACTGCGGAACATGATGTTGTCTTTCTCATGGCAGCCTGCTTAGTTGGCTCCATCATTCCACCAACTGAGTGAGTCCAACTTCAAATATTAGTAGGTCTGATTAATATCTTCATTGCCTACGTGCCTAGTTTAATTTCTACCCAGGAGACCAAGGACACGTTCTGCTACAAAACAAGTGCAGCCATCGGCGAAGGCCCCTCTCACGAGCCACTATTTGTCCTTGGTGACTTCAGTGCGAGAGTTGGCAGTGACCAACACAGCTGTCCTTCTTGCTTGGGGCAGTTCTGAACAGGAAAGGTGAACGAGAATGGCCAATGCCTTCCATAACTGTTCTGCCTGCATTCCCTTTGTATTGCCAACACTTTCTTTAACACTAAGTTTCATCACAATGTGTCCCACAGTCCAAGCAATGGCACTAACCTGATCTCATTGTGAAATGATGCAGCAGCTTACATAACATTAAGACTACACGCAGCTACCAGAGTACAGACTGTGACACATGTGTAGCAAGGCGAAACTTCGGTCGAAATGACTGCACTGCTTCAGGAAGTAAGAAAGGCCCACACATCATCTTCACCAGGAGTCGGGACTGTGCAAAGGTCACCAAGTTTGTGCAAGCCCTGACACTGACATCAGCAAAATATGGGAACACCTGAGGGACACCATCTACAGCACTGAAGTATCCACTTTTTAGAAGATTACAGCCGAGTCTGATAATTGGTTCAAGGCCAACTTCAAGGAGCTGCTACCTCTAATTGAGGAGAAGAGGAAAGCATTGTCTGTGCACAACTCTGCTCTTAGCGAGAACAACTTGAACTTGAAGATGCTGTGGGCTTCTTGGAGCAGATCCAGAAGGGTGGTAAGCGATGTGCCACCTACTGCTTCTAGCACTGTTTTAAAGTTCAGCAGGCTGATGACACCAGCGGTATCAGAGGGATTTACAATGGGAACAAGAAAGCAAATGATCTAAGAATAAGATGGCCCCAGTGTAATCAGCAACAGAACAAAGCAGATGGAATGCTGAACAGAACTTTACTTGGAGTTACAATATATGCAGGAGATGCTTTGGTCACTGAGAAAGCTGTGAATGCCATTGAGCCCTTGTCTACCATGGCGGAAGCTGATGCAGAGCCCACTTTGGAGGAACTCAGTGAATCAATGGAAGTGTTTTCCTGGGAGGGCAGCAGGAAAAGATGGCATTCCACCAGACAGCCTGAAGTGTGTCAAAGGTACACCTCATTCCAGAGCTGCACAGAGTCCTCGTCCCAGTGTTGGAGAGTTGGCAGTGTACTACAAGACATGAGGGATGCAAACATCGTCACTCTGTACTAGAACAAGGGTGACAGGACTGATTGAAACGAACTATTGCGGCATTTCCCCTGTTAGCATTATGGGAAAGCTTTTTGCAAGAGTTGACCTGAAATGAAAGCAGGTGCATTATTGGTTCAGAGCAGAATGGTACACTGACTACTCAGTTTCTTGGAGCAGCCAACTCTAGGAAGAGTCGTGGGTGTTCCACACTGTTTCATTTAAGAATTATGGAGTCCATTGTGCCTTGGGGACCTTCAGTGTTGCCGCCTTCCCCATATCTGTGCTGTGACGCAATCCTGTCTGTGTTCTTCAAAATGCACCAGAATAGAACTCTTTATGTCCCCAAAGAAGGTCATCATGATTTTCTTGGTGGAGGACTGTTTTCTGAATGTATTCTTTACTGGAGAAGATTCACCTTGCTTTCTGGCTCACAGTCATGGACCCATGTCTCATCCCCAGTGGACAACTCGCTTCCAAACACTCAGATTTTCTTCAGAAGAAGCTTTTGTATTGTCTCAGCTTTTATCTGTTTCTTTTACAGTATGATTTTCAAATTGCCTTTACTTTTTGAATTACCCTTGTATTTACCTTCTCACTAACATTATTAATGTTATTTATATTGTTGTTCCATGCTAGCATTTTGTTGCTTCCCTTGAGTGCCACCATCTTGGGGTTTGGTTGCCATGACATGACCCTCTGTCGCTGGGTATTTGGTTCCAATAAATGTCACAGCACGCTGTTACTTCCACAAAGCTGGTGATGCAAATCAATATGCGTCCACAATTGTGGATAAACAGAGTGAATTCTCGAGAGATCTCTTGTGAAATACTGCATATATATATTGTGAGAAGACAACCCGGACACAAACTGATGGATACCGGCAGTTCTAAAAAACAAGCACATTTTTTTTACAAAGTCCCAAAGTCCAAGTCCTGCACACACACAGTGCTCCAGCACCAAATACCCTTCAGTTCAGGGCCTCTCAATGGTCCTCCTTGGGTCGCCTTTCCTCCTCACTCCCGAGCGTTGCCTTCTTCCACCCGACTCCGGCTCCTCGACTGTAGGAAGATGGACCCTTTTGTGTTCCTGACATCCTTCTGGCGGCACTTCCTGGTGTGGCGGAAGTGCAGACATCCCGGGCTCTATGAAGCTCGGGGCGCCCACTGGCAGTGGCCATGGGCTCCAATGGGGTTGAGCCTCCATGCTCCGTTCCCGTGGTCCGCACGCTAACCAGGGCAGTTGCCTCCTTGTGGCCCTGGAGATGTGTGGTCTGCCTCCTGGTCCTTCCAGACGTCCCGGCTGGGTCTGATCCCCAGCCGCCTGCCACAGTACACATATATATATATATATATATATATATATATATATATATATATATATATATATATATATATATATATATTACTTGCAAAATACCCACGCTTCGAGTGAAGAAGTAGTTCGTTAAAGAAGTTATGAAAAAGAAAAGGTAACATTTAAAAAATAATGTAACATGACTGTCAATTTAATTGTCGTAGGCTTGTTTTAGTATTGAGAGTGAATTTGATGATTGTAAAGAGTTTCATTTATGATTGTAAATGCTGTGTATGAGAAATGCACATTTTTAGGATGTAAGGATCTCTTTGTAAACGACGTTTGCAGTTCTGCCCTCAGGCTGTAAAATGACCGAGCTGTCTGCTGAGCTTACTCTTGAGCATGCAACGTATACAGTTGGCCATGTGAGAAGCCATCTTGTGTCAAGTCAATGCCGACCTTTTTTAGAGTCTGGCCCTGTGACTTATTTATTGTCACAGCGAAGCAGACCCTTACTGGAAATTGGAGGTGTTTGAATTGGAATGGGAGGTCAGAGGGTATGAGAGGGTCTCTCCTGAGCCAGTTCCAGTGAAGATAGTTGCCTCAATGAGGTTCTTGTGCAGAGATTTGATCTGAAGCCTGGTGTCGTTACAAAGTTTTGGTGGTTGTAAGTTTCGTAGTAACATAATTGGTGCACCGACCTTCAAAAGTAGAGTATGCAGAGGCATGCCCAGAGGATTAAGAGTGTGAAGAAACTAATTGAAAAGGCAGGTGTCACCAGCAGGAAGACGTGAAGCAAGGCAAACAATAACAGGCTTGACGTGGTGGAGTAAAGAAGAATACCAGGAGAAGGTGGGAGCGGAGGATGCCATCATCTATATGCTACACTGATCACTCTCCCACTTGGACAGAGGGAGTGGTGCTGTAAGAATTATGTTTCTAGACTTCTCTAGCGCCTTCAACACCATCCAATCTCTGCTTCTTAGGGACAAGCTGACAGAGATGGGAGTAGATTCATACCTGGTGGCATGGATCGTGGACTATCTTACAGACAGACCTCAGTATGTGCGTCTCAGGAACTGCAGGTCTGACATTGTGGTCAGCAGCACAGGAGCGACACAGGGGACTGTACTTTCTGTGGTCCTGTTCAGCCTATATACATCGGACTAACAATACAACTCGGAGTCCTGCCACATGCAAAAGTTCGCTGACAACACTGCTATCGTGGGCTGCATCAGGAGTGGGCAGGAGGAGGAGTATAGGGACCTAATCAAGGACTTTGTTAAATGGTGCGACTCAAACCACCTACACCTGAACAGCAGCAAAACCAAGGAGCTGGTGGTGGATTTTAGGAGGGCCAGGCCCCTCATGGACCCCGTGATCATCAGAGGTGACTGTGTGCAGATGGTGCAGACCTATAAATATCTGGGAGTGCAGCTGGATGATAAATTGGACTGGACTGCCAATACTGATGATCTGTGTAAGAAAGGACAGAGCCGACTATACTTCCTTAGAAGACTGGCGTCCTTCAACAACTGCAATAAGATGCTACAGATGTTCTATCAGACAGTTGTGGTGAGTGCCCTCTTCTACGCGGTGGTGTGCTGGGGAGGCAGCATTAAGAAGAAGGACGCCTTACGCCTGGACAAACTGGCTCTATTGTAGGCACAGTGCTGGACAGTTTGACATCCGTGGCAGAGCGACGGGCGCTGAGCAGACTCCTGTCAATTATGGAGAATCCACTGCATCCACTAAACAGGATCATCTCCAGACAGAGGAGCAGCTTCAGCGACAGACTGCTGTCACCGTCCTGCTCCACTGACAGACTGAGGAGATCGTTCCTCCCCCAAACTATGCGACTCTTCAGTTCCACCCGGGGGGGTAAACGTTAACATTATACAAAGTTATTGTCTGTTTTTACCTGCATTTTTATTACTCTTTAATATTGTTTTTTGTATCCGTATGCTGCTGCTGGAGTTTGGGAATTTCCCCTTGAGATTAATAAAGTATCTATCTATCTATCTATCTATCTATCTATCTATCTATCTATCTATCTATCTATCTATCTATCTATCTATCTATCTATCTATCTATCTATCTATCTATTATATAGTGCCTTTCACATCTATCTATCTATCTATCTATCTATCTATCTATCTATCTATCTATCTATCTATCTATCTATCTATCTATCTATCTATCTATCTATCTATCTATCTATCTATCTATCTATCTATCTAAAGAAGAAGGGAGCAGTGAGCACAAGGAACAGCTGAGGAAAGTAAGGAAGCGAGTGAGGAGGCACATGCGTGCGGGATGTTGTTAATGTGTAGAGGCTGGGAGCCAACCACGTGGTAGGTGCGTGGACAGCGGAAAAAGGAAGAGGGACCGGGGGTGGCCCTTGTGCGTCTCTGCTGTGAAATAAATCGTCTGTTAACAGAAGTATAGAATGAAACCACCAAAAGCAGAGGTCAGTTCCGAAAGTTCCTTATGGCATAATGGTGAGAACCGCCAAAAAGAAGACGTTATTTTCGAAAATTCGTTATGGGGCATGGCGTGAAATGAAACATACTTAATGTTTGTAAGTACAGTGTAAAGGATGAGCATGGGAAATTTGGGCTTTTTACATATATATTGGAAGTCGCAGCAATAGTGAGGAGGGGTTTCTCCTATCTATATATACAGTTTAGGGGGTACACCCGTTTCCCCACCTTGGGTGTTGCAATAGGACATGAAACATGCCTAACATTTGTAAGTACACTGCAAGGAATGAGCATGCGAAATGTCAGCTTCCCACCTATATGGAAAGTGGGAGAATTAGTGATAAGTCAGTGAGGGCTTTGCCTTTTATATGTAGAGATATATTGATTAGTTACTTTAGGGAAGGATGTTTGCCAATGCCTTTTGAATTACAATTTGTTTTTTTTCTGGGCCCTTATCCTCTGCCCAAGTTTCATCTGTTGGCTGTACACAAACAACTCTCTTTTGGTTAGCGATGTAAATTGGAAAACGATCTTGCTGAAGCCTTTTGCTTTTTTACAGAAGATTTTTGCTGTTTGATTTTTAAATTAACTTTTTCAGGGCTGATGTCGACTTTTGTCAAAATTCAGGGATAGAGGAGAGTAATCAGTTGTGAACTTCGACAATACTCGCCCTTACATTTTAGTTTGACTCTTTTTGCTAGAAGGAAAGTTACATAGCTTTGTTGATTTAACCTCGATTCCCTACACGTGCCTGAGTAGCGAAGAGCAAACAACCTCTAAAATGGCATCAACATCTGTCGAGAGACCAAAGCGAATGTACAAAGCAAATGTAATTTCGTTAAATAGGACTCTTACTTGTCGGACTCCGAGTTTGATGCAAGTGATCTGGAGATGGATATTGAAAAGGAAAGTGAGATGCCAGCATCATCTGATCGGTGCCCCGCTAATCATGGTGCTGAACCCTTTCATACAGCTGATACGCCTACAGCAGCGTTCACCTGGGAGGACCACCGCTTATGATGACAAGAGGTACAAACCATATTGCATCACACTGGAGACTGCCTTTGCCGCCCACCTGCTGCGTCAAGACAGCCAGGCAGCCAGCTAACCTGCATTCCTGCTGACCATCGAGGCACCCCCATGCAGCCACTGCTGCCAGAGATGCCAACAGCAGCCACAGCACATAGCAGCTGATGTTTTATGTTGATTTATGTGTGAAACCATTGCTTTGTGTGCTTTTCAGAAAACTGAGTTTTTTGGAAAAAATATTTAGCCCTCAAAGAGTTAACACCAGAGTTTTGCTCCGTCAAGGTTGGACCTTAAGTGGTGTTCATCAGTTTTTTTTTTTTTTTTTTGGTTCTGGCTCCGTCTTTTGCCCAGTCCTTCCTTTTTGGGTACTCATTAAACTAATGATTGCAAATCCTGAGAGTCCTGTTTTAGAAGCAGGATGCCTTGTTCCTGCGGACTTAAGCCATAAATGAAGGTAATGGACCTAAGAGAAAGGGCAACTTGCCATCTCCATGATGGTCCTGGCAGGGCGCTGGCCATGCTCTCCTGGAGCTTCACTTCAGGCCACCTCAGCCTCACAATATGGAGATAACTTGTTAGACATTCTGAAGATGCTATTGACAAGAAAAAAAAAGAAAAAGTGTCACCATGAAAGTGAGTCACCAGGGACGAGCCCTGACTGCTGCTCTTCACATGCAAGTGAAACGTACAGTCAACTCTTATGTTGGAGTACAATGATAGAACAGTTACCAAGTCAGGGAGTGTGATCTGCATGACTCTTGTGTGTCAGTCTGTATCTTCTCATTTTATTTACATTTGGCAGAGATGCTAACTGTCCTAAAGGGGAATTCAGGAGAATTAACAGTCATAGCAAATGCTCATCCATAGACAAACTCTGAGCCAAAACACCAAACCGCAAAACAATGTTTGCAAAGCTCAGAATCCCCAGTACACATTTCCTAATAACATTTTGCTTTTATTTGAAGTCCACCCCACCCACCCATTATCCAACCTGCTGAATCCGAACACAGGGTCACCGGGGTCTGCTGGAGCCAATCCCAGCCAACACAGGGCACAAGGCAGGGACCAATCCCGGGCAGAGTGCCAACCCACCGCAGGACTTTATTTGAAGTCTTTACTTTTAATTTTAAAGTTCAAGCATCTCACTGAGGATGCTGCTACCTTTTATCTCATGGCTGCAATGATTTAAGGGGTAACATGGCAACTGCCCGGGACTGGTTCCTGCCTAGATAGATAGATAGATAGATAGATAGATAGATAGATAGATAGATAGATAGATAGATAGATAGATAGATAGATAGATAGATACTTTATTAATCCCAATGGGAAATTCACATGCTAATGAACAGCGTCTGGTAATGCCACCACTGTGTGGCATCAAATCTCAATCCAGACACTTTTCAGGTGTGGAATATATCTGTATATCCAATTCATTATAATAACTATTCATTCAAAATCTGTACTAACCCCTACTCTCTCTTCTGTTTCCTTTTCCGGTGTCCTGTTGGTGGTGCGCCACCACCATCTACCCAAAGCACCGTGATGTTCCAACAATGATGGATGGATTAAAAGCCAGAAGTCTGTACGACCATCAGCATCAAGTGACTCCATGAAAAACCCGAACTACAAAGAGGACTATTTCATTTATGTTAGGTAGAATGCCCAGAGGGGACTGGGTGGTCTCGTGGCCTGGAACCCCTACAGATTTTATTTTTTTCTCCAGCCTTCTGGAATTTTTTTTTGTTTTTTCTGTCCACCCTGGCCATCGGACCGTACTCCTTTCTATGTTAACTAATGTTGTCTTATTTTAATTTCTTATTTTGTCTTTTATTTTTCTTCTCTTCATTATGTAAAGCACTTTGAGCTACTTTTTGTATGAAAATGTGCTATATAAATAAATGTTGTTGTTGTTGTTGTTGAATAAGCTGCCCACCTCCATTCAAACTGCTGACTCCTTCAATGTGTTTAGGAAGTGTTTCAAGATTCTCTTGTTCAGGGAATTTCTGACTAACTGAAAATTACTTTGACGGGCTCTTATAAACGAAGCAGTGTAACTAGCTGGCATTTTATTCTGAGCTCTTCACCCATGATGTTGTACCCTTGTACCCTATATATATATTGTGTCAAGTGGCTGGGGATGGTACATAGCAAGGACGCCCAGAAGGACCAGAGGAGGGATTACGTCTCCTCCAGACCACGATGGGGCGACTGCCCTGATGGCTATGGGGACCACGGGAAAGGAGCTTGGAAGCTCAACCCTATAGGGGCCCATGGTCACTGCCAGGGGGTGCCCCGATGACTGAGGAGCCCTGGCCCTCAGCACTTCCACCACACCCGGCAGTGCTGGGGGGAAGAAGACCAGGGACACCCGGAGTGCTTCCGGATGCAGATCCGGCACTTTCACCACACCAGGGAGTGCCGGCAGTGGCTCATTGAGAGGCACCTGGAGCACGTCTGGTTGGAGATAAAAGGAGCCACCTCTCTCCATTCGATGACTGGAGTCGGGAGGAAGAGAGACAGAGCTCAGGAGGAGAGGAGTGAGGAGGACCTAGAGGAAGAGAGTCATTGAGAGAGGCCTGGACTTTGGGGGGGTATTGGGTTGTGTGCTGTGCTTCACTTTATGTAAATATGAATAAACGTGTGTTGAGTTTTGTACCTACAATGTCTGCCTGTCTGTGTTTGGACCATATCCCACAATATATATATATATATATATATATATATATATATATATATACATATACATATACAGTGTATGTATATATATATATATATATATATATATATATATATATATATATATATATATATATATATATATATTGTGGGATATATATATATAATTCATTCAATCAATTAATAGAATAGCTACTTTCATCCAATAATGTAAAAGAACAACAACATTGTAATTCCCCACCTTGCAAAACAAGTTTCAAAAATTGTTTGATTCAATTAATTTATGTGCATCCTACGATTTTATTTAGTCACAAAAATTGTGCTTAAAGAAAAATGTATTTTTTTCTTTTTAGTGCATTTATAACTAAAGTAAATAAAATTGTTTTACTTAAAAATATTTATATATGTATATACAGTATATATATATATATATATATATATATATATATATATATATATATATATATTATTTTGTAGGTCAATCTGTTGTGACAATATAGTGAAATTTTACTTCTATAAATCAAAAATTTTGCTTTTCAAAATTGTTGAAAATTCAATGCACTGTTTTGGATTTGGCCCCAATATATCTGCAAATTACTCTTTACTAATCCAGAAGCCTCCGTCTGAATTAATATTAAAAACTCATAATACTTCATAGCAGAAACAGGCACTTTGCAAGGGTGCCCATTTTCGCCAATGCTTTTTGCATTAGCCATTGAACCGCTAGCTATTCATCTTTAGAATGAGCCAGAGATAAAGGGGATTATCAAAGATGGACCCAAAGAGAAACTATCACTATATATAGACAATATGGTGCTTTATATATCACACCCACAATCATCTTTACCATTAGTCTTAAACATGTTAGAAACATTGCATAAGTTTTCTGCATTTAAAATTAAGCTGAATAAAAGTGTATTTTTCCAAGTGAACTCTCTAGCAGTCATACTAATTTGAATAGCTCTCTATTTATAAGATCAAAATAGTTTAAATATATGGGGTTACCCATCACAATTAAACATAAAGATATTTTCTAATGCAGTTTTGGAATGTTAACAGATGTGCTCTTTCCATCTGAACTTAGTGGGGAGAATTAACCCTGTCAAAATGAACATCCTCCTCGAAACTGTTGAATATTGCTGGGGAGGCTAGAGTAACGGTCTCCAAATGCTGCAGAGGGAAGGGTCCAGGCAGTTAATGAATATATTGACACACCATTATCATCATTTAAACACTATGCAAAACCTATTAAAAGGCAAACAAAATGTTAAGTTATATCATAAAAAATAGTCTAATATAAATTGAGGGATGTTGTGCTCAGACTATATAATGCACTAGTGAGACCAAATCTGGAGTATTGAGTGCAGTTCTGGCCAACACACTACAAAATAGACATAGCAGCATTTGAAGTTGTGCAGAGGAGAGCAACCAGGTGCATCATAGGACTTAAGGACAAGTCATACTGGGACAGGCTCAGATAATTAAACCTGTTTGGTCTCAACCAGAGGTGTTGAAGAATAATTTTAGGGTAACATAGCATTCATCTTTAAGAAACAGCATAAAGGGTTAATAAATATCGGGATCGAGATAAAGATCAAGTGAACAACAAAATGTACACTGAAATTTAAGAACTGGTTTAGGAAAAACACTGAGATGGTCAAGTAAAGAATATTCCAGAAGAAACGTTGATGTAATATACAAAATGTCCTGAAGGATGACTAACAGATGACTAAGAAATCAGCAAATGTCCTATAAACAACGAGAATGGACAATTGTTACATGCACAGAAATTTCAAGGGTGGTGGCTCATCTCAAAAGATATAAGAAGAATCAGAATATAATATAATAGACTTTTATTTTATATAAATCATTTGGGTGTAAACCAACAAACCAACCAGAGTAAAACGTATGCATTGATTGACACTGTTTGTAAATTCATCAGTTTATAAAATGAACCTCTATTCTTTGTTTCTTTGACCATTCTGATCATTCTGACACTGCTGTAATGGACTGCTTTTGATGAATGCTCCCTCCAAGGCATTTTGCTGAGGAGTAATTAAAAGATACAATGAACAGCTTTTCTCCTGCCCGATTACTGAATTGTCCTGTTAAAGGATGTTTCTTTCTTTAATAAGACTAAGGGGCTTCGCCTCCTGCTCACTTTGCTTGCCAACAAACCACCACCCCGACCTGAGCTACGTGCCAGCCACTTCATGTCTATGCCACTCGTGTTGTGAAGAGGGGGGGCTGAACACACCCCAAGGAGACACGGTCGCTCCTCTGAAACCCCCTCTTAAACGGTGATACATTGGGAAACAAATAGGTTTTTTTTTACCTCCTCTTTGCTTGATCAGCTGCTGCATTGCTGCTGCTGCCGTGCCGCGTGATCTGCATCTCGCACGACGCTTCAAACATTTAAAAGCTTGTACAGCAGCTATCCTTTTATCTCACTGCATTGTCTCACTTCTCCCCCAGACATCCTGTGCTCCTGTTGAGGGTTCCACTCCTGGGGCACACCTCTATGAAGAGGAAGATTTTCTATTCTTTTAATTGATAGATGGAACTGTCCCCTCCAACTACACACGGAGCTCGATTCACTCCTGAAAGAGACTTATGTTTGTTTGAAATGTTTGAATAACGTTTCTTTCTCTAAAATCTCCTGTGTATCTGTGGAACTCTGTGACCCAAGTGTGACAGCGTATGTGGATTTCACTTTCACCAAACAACAAATCTTTTAATTCTCGCAGGTACGCCTCTTCACTGAGAAGAAACACTACTTTTCCCTGATGGCAACATGAATTAGAAGCTCTACAAGCCACCGACTTAAAGTTTAAATCCGACCAATATATTCGATCTCTTTTCGCTATTCCGTTATTTTACCGAGTAATAATTTCCATTTGTTTGCACTAATGCGATCTTTACTGCCATTTTTTTGAGACTTTCAAATTTTTGTACTTTAATTATCTCTAACCTGTTCTGCATATGTATTGCGCCAACGTTTTTGAATTCTGTATGACATTCTACTTTGTCATCTTCTCTTTGTCTTTTATTTCCGGCCCCGGGCGTGGTTAAATCTCTTGGCACAAAGTCTCGTCTTGTTGGACATGAAAGTGTCTCTCGGAGAAAATCACGTCTTGTCTCTCTTCCCAAGATTTTTTTATATAATAGAGAGATGTTAAATTTCGACCACAGAGGAGACTGCATGGGGGCCTAATCCAGGTCTTCAAAATCCTCAAAGGCATTGATAAAGTAGATCTACCTGAATTCCTCCAACTAAAAGGTGAACCACATACTCGAGGACATCAATGTAAATTAAGGGGAGGTGGATTTAGGACTGAAGCCAAAAAGCTGCTTTACACAGAGTTGTTAGAATCTGGAACAAACTACTGAGACATGGAGTTGAAGCAGAATACTCATATTGACCTTTAAGAAAAATCTGGATGAAATATTGATATAGATTAGCTGATCGAACCAAAACTGAGCTTTTATACTTTTAGGCCAACAGACTAAATACCATGTTACACTTCACATTATCCCAAACACACCATCCCAGCCGTGAAGGTCTTCAAAATCATCCAAAACGTTAATAAAGTAGATCCAAACAGAATTCTTTTATCGTAACGGTGAATCCCATACTTCAGTACACCTAGTGGAGACTAAGGGAAAGTACATTTAGGACTGCAGCCAGGAAGCAAAGAGTTGTGGGAATCTGAAACAAATTACTGAGGCATGGGGTTGAAAAAGAAACCGTGACAACCTTAAAGAAGGATCTGGATGAGATACTGGAACAGCTAAAGCAGAGGTCTGCAAACTACAGCCAGATGTGGCCCATAAAATGGGCATAATCGGCCCGCTAGCTTCTCGTAGAAATATCTAATATTCTGACTATCATAAGGTGTTCTTTTTTATTATTGATTTTAATTAGAAGTGAATAATATCTATCTATCTATCTATCTATCTATCTATCTATCTATCTATCTATCTATCTATCTATCTATCTATCTATCTATCTATTATATATAGTGCCTTTCATATCTATCTATCTATCTATCTATCTATCTATCTATCTATCTATCTATCTATCTATCTATCTATCTATCTATCTATCTATCTATCTATCTATCTATCTATCTATTATATATAGTGCCTTTCATATCTATCTATCTATCTATCTATCTATCTATCTATCTATCTATCTATCTATCTATCTATCTATCTATCTATCTATCTAATAGTCCATGCAATCAAGTTAAAATTAACAAAAAAAAATCCAGACCCTCCCAAGAGAAAGAGAGGAGAGCCAACAACCAAAGCAGCAAGGAAGAGAGACTATTGTTATTGCTTAGATGCTGCCATATTTTAAAAAGGGTTTTGAACAGATCCTCCAACTGAAATTTTGAATTTTTTTTCCAATTTTAAATAGTATAGAACATCAATTTGTCATTGACTTAAAAGTGGTGGGGTGGGACTCTTCCAGTTGAGTAAGGTAAGTCTATGAGCTAGTAGTGAGGTAAAGGCAATTCCGATTTGTTTGTCCTAATCCACGTTAAGTCCATCTGGGAGCCCACAAAACACAGCTGTTATTGGATGCGGAGTGATTGTGACATCAAGGCAGTCTGATAGGCCTTCAAAGACTTTGGTCCAAAATGATGCCAATTTGGTGTATGCCCAAAACACATGTGACCCAGTGAGGGTGGAGCTCGATTGCAAAATTCACAGGTTGAATCTTGTCCTAGAAACATTATGGGCAATTTTAAAAGAAATAAGTGCACTCGATAACAGATTTGAAGTTGAAAGATTGAATACTTTGCGCATATGAAGCTCGAGTGTATTCTGTGTATGGCTGCCTTCCAAGGTGTTCCTAACAAGATGATGCTTCAGTTGGGTAGTGTTAGCATAATAAGTTGCCATGTGGCGAAAAATAATAATAATAATAATTCTTTGCATTTTCTCATTACTCAAACCACTTAGCAATTGCAGGTTAAGGGCCTTGCTCAAGGGCCCAACAGAGCAGAGTCCCTATTGGCATTTACGGGATTCGAACCAGCAACCTTCCGATTGCCAGTGCAGATCCCTAACAATTTAATTAGCCAAGCTTTTACCATTCAAATAGTCTCAGTCTGCAGAATTATCAGTATGTCTGCTTTCTTGCATTTTTCTTGCTTGTGTGCTATTAAAGGTATGAGTTTGTGTATGGCAGGTTTTATCAGCGACTGATCTGATTGGCAGTGTTATCCTTGAAGGAGGAACTTCAGGGCAGCTTCAGGTCATTACCCAAATCAGAATAAATAATGTGAAAGAAGGCAATTAGACAGAGTGGTTTTCTGATAACAGATTGACCAAAACAGAATATTCCTTTACTTCAACTTGTGTCTGATGAGACAAGGATTCAAATTTACCTGCCAGAAGCAGCAGCATCCCGACCATACCTACAAGCAATTTCCACATGCACTCTCACGGAGTCAGAAGAGAAAGATAGTTATTGGTTTTCCCGGTGATCTCATTTCATTTTTCATACAGCGCTCTTAATTTACCTTTTTCTTCATGCTTCAAACTTTACAATAATCTGAATTAACTGCAAGGAACAAAACCTATGTATTAATCTAATCTACATGTGTTACTCATCTAACGTGGCATGAAATCTGAGTAATTAACGTGGACCTCAATGTTAGCGTTTGCAGTGCGCCATCAATTGGAATGAATTTTGTAATACATGTAGTAATAAAATGTATTGTATTTGTTATTCCAACAGATGGTGCATCACAAACGTTTGTAGTAATTAAATCAAATGTTTGTGATGTGCCATCTGTTGGAAAAACAAAATGCATTTTATTACCACACATGTTTTTGGTGCACCATCTGTTAGATTGACAGAGACATAGCATCCAGACGGACATACAGATACACTTTTATTAAGGTGGATTTTAAAGATCAGAGTTTGGGCAGAAGTGAGGACTTATGCAGCTCAGGATGTCATCCTTTGTTGTGAATTTTGCAATCTTTTTGTCTCCCTGTCTGTCTGCGGAGAGAGTGTCAGCCGCGTCGAGAGGTTTACTTACCTTGACAGTGACTTTCATGTCTCTGGTGACTCATTCTATGAAGTCAGTAGATAGATAGATAGATAGATAGATAGATAGATAGATAGATAGATAGATAGATAGATAGATAGATAGATAGATAGAGTGAAAGGCACTATGTAATAGATAGATAGATAGATAGATAGATAGATAGATAGATAGAGTGAAAGGCACTATATAATAGATAGATAGATAGATAGATAGATAGATAGATAGATAGAGTGAAAGGCACTATATAATAGATAGATAGATAGATAGATAGAGTGAAAGGCACTATATAATAGATAGATAGATAGATAGAGTGAAAGGCACTATATAATAGATAGATAGATAGATAGATAGATAGATAGATAGATAGATAGATAGATAGATAGAGTGAAAGGCACTATATAATAGATAGATAGATAGATAAATAGAGTGAAAGGCACTATATAATAGATAGATAGATAGATAGATAGATAGATAGATAGATAGATAGATAGATAGATAGATAGAGTGAAAGGCACTATATAATAGATAGATAGATAGATAGATAGATAGATAGATAGATAGATAGATAGATAGAGTGAAAGGCACTATATAATAGATAGATAGATAGATAGAGTGAAAGGCACTATATAATAGATAGATAGATAGATAGATAGATAGATAGATAGATAGATAGCTAGAGTGAAAGGCACTATATAATAGATAGATAGATAGATAAATAGAGTGAAAGGCACTATATAATAGATAGATAGATAGATAGATAGAGTGAAAGGCACTATATAATAGATAGATAGATAGATAGATAGATAGATAGATAGATAGATAGATAGATAGATAGATAGATAGATAGATAGATAGATAGATAGATAGATAGATACTTTATTAATCCCAAGGGGAAATTCCCATACTCCAGCAGCAGCATACAGATACAAAAACAATATTAAAGAGTGATAACAATGCAGGTATAACAGACAATATCTTTGTATAATGTTAACCTTTACCCCCCCTGGGTGGAATTGAAGAGTCACATAGTGTGTGGGAGGAATGATCTCTACAGTCTGTCAGTGAAGCAGGACGGTGACAGCAGTCTGTCGCTGAAGCTGCTCCTCTGTCTGGAGATGATCCTGTTCAGTGGATGCAGGGGATTCTCCATGATTGACAGGAGTCTGCTCAGCTCCCATTGCTCCACCACAGATGTCAAACTGTCCAGCTCCATGCCAACAATAGAGCCTGCCTTCCTCACCAGTTTGTCCAGGCGTGAGGCGTCCCTCTTCTTTATGTTGCCTCCCCAGCACACCACCGCGTAGAAGAGGGCGCTCACCACAGCCATCTGATAGAACATCTGCAGCATCTTATTGCAGATGTTGAAGGACGCCAGTCTTCTAAGTACATTAGTACATTTTCATAAAATCTTTCTTTTACCAGACTTGGTTTTCTAATTTCTTTATTGTTCCCAGGACACAGAATCTGGGGAATAACAGTTCACTTAATTAGCCAAGGACTCCAATTAAAAGACAGAAGCTGGTTGGAATAGAAAACCTGCAGCCATGGGGAGTCCCCGGAACTGAGTTTAGAACCCCTGGCATGACGAAATTGCTGTCCTGTCAACTCACTCTCTTTTTGGCATTCAAGAATTGCTCTTATTAGCCTTTCATTAAAAAAATAAGATATCTCAGAAAAACTATTTTTAAAATGAAATGTCTGTGTTTAACACATGCGCAAGATTACCTGTGTTTATAGCGCCACCTAGATTTTATATGCGGCCCACTGTATGAGTTATTATTAAAAATTTTGCACACCACCAAAAAAACGTTTGCCTACCCCTGAGCTAAATGAATGAGCTTGATGGACTGAATGGTCTCCTCTCGTTTGTCAAATGTCTTATGTTTTTATGCCAAGGCACATTGTCCAGAGGCCAAAGAAACTTCTTCTTTATACACCTGGGTACCCAGACATGGAAGCTTGTCCCATGCCTAGTCTGGTGCCAATAAATCTCCTCAAGGGGAACGCAAGGGTTGAGCTCGCTCGTTCTTATTGATGTGTCTTGAAGTGTGACAGAGCGCAGCGTCACGTTGTTTCCAGTCCAAACCATGTGCTTTATGTAGGACTGCAACATTCTGAAGCCCTGCGTGGCACCTCCACGTCCTGTGGCGATGTCTTGTTCTCAGAGGCTGGCTTCTAAAAAAAAAAAACAGCCACAGACGCCAATCTCCACATCCTGCATAAATCTTTCCATTTCAGCATTTCTTTGAATGCTTCCCGGTTTCTCTGAAGCCATCACCCACGTCTCACCTATCAGAGAGCAGTCGACGTGCAGAGCAGATAAACAAATAGTTAGGATGGCGGGTGAATGATTAAGACACGCTTCACGTAACTCATCTTCTGGCCTTGTCTGACGCTTCGGTGGCATTTCTCTTTTCATAATGTCATGTTAAAAACTCGCGTAAGCCTTTGATGCCATTTTTCCACTGCAGCTTTACTGTGAGCTAGAAATTCTGATCTACCCGTGTCACCCTAGTGTGGACTCAAACCATTGTGTATTCTGGATCCAAGCCTGGGGCAGGTCTGTCACCTGAGGTTAGGTCACCCTGTGACTCACAAGGACTTGAAGCTCCTCATCCAGTGACAGATCTGCAGTTTACTATCTGTAATACAAGGATGTCTGGGTCTTTCATGTAGGATTATATAAAGCAGGGGTCCCCAACTCATGTCTCAGTGGCTGCAGGTTTTCATTCTAACCCTTTTCTTAATTAGTGACCTGTTTTTGTTGCTAATTAACTTCTTTTGAATTCATTTTAATTGGCTTGTTTAAGATTTGGGGTCCAAGCGGATTGTCATACACCTTTTATTCAACAGTGCCTTCCATCTCGCCATTCTATCATAAATGCCCGATTGATGGAGTGCTGATGAGATGATCATCAGACGAACATGTTGTACCATCTTAGCAGGGGACTTCTGAGACAATGTTAGGGTGACCATTGGGTTCTTGTTCACCTCCTCTTCCAAAGCCCACCTTGCCCAGTTACTTAGTTTGGCCAGACAGTCCTGGTAGTTCCAAACATCTTCTGTTTCACATTTCTTGAGGCCTCTGTGCTCCTGGGAGCACTTAAAGCTTCAGAATTGGTTTGATCCTCCTGCACTGATCTATGCTTCACCACACTATGATAATAGAGGACTACAGAGAGTTCGTTAGACTTCATGGCTTGGTTTTTGTCCTGACATGCAGTGTAAATTGTGAACCTTCTACACAGAGGTGTGTGACTTCCTAATTGATGTGCAATCAATTCAATTTGCCACAGGTGGACTCCACTCAAGTTCTAGACACTTCTCAAGGAGAACTGAAGAAAACAGGATGGACCTGACCACAGTTTGACCATGGACGTCTACAGAGAGTCATTTGGAGATCAGGCAGTGTGATTTGTGGGTCCTTCTGTACACAGCTACACAAATGTGCTTTTATAGACGATGTCCAGTCAGTTCAGTCTGGCACTGGTGGTCTCCAATGAAGTTCTGGACACATCTCAAGGAGAACTGAAGCAAACAGGGTGGACCTGATTTAACTGTGGAAGTACCCAGAGAGTTCCTTGGACATCACGGTTGGACATGCAGTGTGAAATGTGGGTCCTTCTGTACCCAGCTACACACATGTGCTTTTATAGATGATGTCCAGTCTGGCACTGGTGGACTCCAATAAAGTTCTAGACTCATCTCAAGGAGAACTGAAGCAAACTGGGAGGACCTGATTTAACTGTGGAAGTACCCAAAGAGTTCCTTGGACATCACGGTTGGACATGCAGTGTGAAATGTGGGTCCTTCTGTACCCAGCTACACACATGTGCTTTTATAGATGATGTCCAGTCTGGCACTGGTGGACTCCAATCAAATTCTGGACACATCTCCAGGAGAACTGAAGCAAACTGGGCAGACCTGATTTAACTGTGAAGTACCCAGAGAGTTCCTTGGACATCACGGTTGGACATGCAGTGTGAAATGTGGGTCCTTCTGTACCCAGCTACACACAGGTGCTTTTATAGATGATGTCCAGTCTGGCACTGGTGGACTCCAATAAAGTTCTGGACACATCTCAAGGAGAACTGAAGGAAGCTGGGAGGACCTGATTTAACTGTGAAATACCCAGAGAGTTCCTTGGACATCACGGTTGGACATGCAGTGTGAAATGTGGGTCCTTCTGTACCCAGCTACACACATGTGCTTTTATAGACGATATCCAGTCTGGCACTGGTGGACTACAATCAAGTTTTTTACACATACTGAAGCAAACAGGATGGACCTGAGCACAGTTTGACTGTGGAGGTCTACAGAAAGTCCCATGGACATCATTGTTTGGTTTTTGTGCTGGCATGCAATGTGAATGGTGGGTCCTTCTACACATGGGTACAGACGTGTGCCTATCTAATCGATGTCCTGTCAGTTTAGTCTGGCACTGGTGGACTCAACTCCAGTTCTGGACACATCAAAAGGAGAACTGAAGATGGAGCTGACCACAGTTTGACCACGGAGGTCTACAGAGAGTCCCTTGGAGATCACAGCTGACAGGCAGTGTGATTTGAGAGTCCTTCTGTACACAGCTACACACGTGCTTTTATAGACGATCTCCAGTCTGGCACTGGTAGACTCCAATCAAGTTCTGGACACATACTGAAGCAAAGAGGATGGACCTGAGCACAGTTTGGCAGGCCACAGCAAAGGGTCTGAATACTTTTATGAATAAGAGATTTCAGTTTTGGATTTTAATAAATTTGTGAAAACGTGTTCAGTTTGTCATCACGGGTCATTGAGTGTAGATTAATGGGCAAAAATTGTAAATTTATCTGTTTAATATTAAAGTGAAGGAGTCTGGATACTTTCTGAATCCATTGTCACCAATTCATTTAGTGAGCTTGGTACTAGTAATGCCAAGGTTGTGGGTTTTTCATAGGCAATTGTATACGGAGGTCTGTGCATTTTGGTGTATTTAGCAGTTCAAGAAATTTAACATAAGACAATTAAATCAGCAGCACATGCCATGACTTGTTACACCTGACGTCTGCAGTTGCTGATCTCCTCACCTAAGTATGTCAAATTGTTCAACTAGAAATTGAAAGGCATGACAAATTACAATAAACTGTGATGACATTCCCACACAGTTTCACATTTCCAGAGTACTTCACACTCTCCCCTTTTTCTGACAGTAATAATATGCTGCCTGATGAAGCTGGCACTGTGCAAAGGGTTAACAGTTACACTGAGTTCAGCGGCAATCTTTGACCTTTTTTCTTTTTTTTGCATTCTATTGTTGTACTTTAAACATTCAGCAGCAGACCGACGAGTTGCTCTTCTGTTTCTGAAGTCCAAAACACTCCATTTCCTTAGTCCTCTGAACTGCATTATACAGTGCATCCGGAAAATATTCACAGCGTATCACTTTTTCCACATTTTGTTACGTTACAGCCTTATTCAAAAATGGATTAAATTCATTTTTTTCCTTAGAATTCTACACACAACACCCCATAATGACAACGTGAAAAAAGTTTACTTGAGGTTTTTGCAAATTTATTAAAAATAAAAATAATTGAGAAAGCACATGTTCATAAGTATTCAGAGCCTTTGCCATGAAGCTCCAAATTGAGCTTAGGTGCGTCCTGTTTCCCCTGATCATCCTTGAGATGTTTCTGCAGCTTCATTGGAGTCCACCTGTGGTAAATTCAGTTGACTGGACATGATTTGGAAAGGCACACACCTGTCTATAGAAGGTCCCACAGTTGACAGTTCATGTCAGAGCACAAACCAAGCATGAAGTCAAAGGAATTGTCTGTAGACCTCCGAGACAGGATTGTCTCGAGGCACAAATCTGGGGAAGGTTACAGAAACATTTCTGCTGCTTTTCAGGTCCCAATGAGCACAGTGGCCTCCACCATCCGTAAGTGGAAGAAGTTCGAAACCACCAGGACTCTTCCTAGAGCTGGCCGGCCATCTAAACTGAGCGATCGGGGAAGAAGGGCCTTAGTCAGGGAGGTGACCAAGAACCCGATGGTCACTCTGTCAGAGCTCCAGAGGTCCTCTGTGGAGAGAGGAGAACCTTCCAGAAGGACACCCATCTCTGCAGCAATCCACCAATCAGGCCTGTATGGTAGAGTGGCCAGACGGAAGCCACTCCTTAGTAAAAGGCACATGGCAGCCTGCCTGGAGTTTGCCAAAAGGCACCTGAAGGACTCTCAGACCATGAGAAAGAAAATTCTCTGGTCTGATGAGACAAAGATTGAACTCTTTGGTGTGAATGCCAGGCGTCACGTTTGGAGGAAACCTGGCACCGCTCATCACCAGGCCAATACCATCCCTACAGTGAAGCACGGTGGTGGCAGCATCATGCTGTGGGGACTGGGAGACTAGTCATGATAAAGGGAAAGATGACTGCAGCAATGTACAGAGACATCCTGGATGAAAACCTGCTCCAGAGCGCTCTTGACCTCAGACTGGGGAGACGGTTCATCTTTCAGCAGGACAACGACCCTAAGCACACAGCCAAGATATCAAAGGAGTGGCTTCAGGACAACTCTGTGAATGTCCTTGAGTGGCCCAGCCAGAGCCCAGACTTGAATCCGATTGAACATCTCTGGAGAGATCTTAAAATGGCTGTGCACCGACGCTTCCCATCCAACCTGATGGAGCTTGAGAGGTGCTGCAAAGAGGAATGGGCGAAACTGGCCAAGGATAGGTGTGCCAAGCTTGTGGCATCATATTCAACAAGACTTGAGGCTGGAATTGCTGCCAAAGGGGCATCGACAAAGTATTGAGCAAAGGCTGTGAATACTTATGGACATGGGATTTCTCAGTTTATTTATTTTTAATAAATTTGCAAAAACCTCAAGTAAACTTTTTTCACATTGTCATTATGGGGTGTTGTGTGTAGAATTCTGAGGGAAAAAATGAATTTAATCCATTTTGGAATAAGGCTGTAACATAACAAAATGTGGAAAAGTGATGCGCTGTGAATACTTTCTGGATGCACTGTATACATTGTACTTCTGGCTGAACGTTCATTAGTTCGCAACTCCTGAAAAAATAGAGCGCTAGAGACAAAATGAAACCTCTCTGAGTAACAGGCTGGGTGGGCTGATTTGCTGGGAATGTCAGACTACATAACAGGCTGTCATGGGAGTATGTCACGACTGCCTCCGACGCACTAAAATTATGTAAATGAAGTCTGTGACTGAAAATTGCTGGAAAAATTGTGTAATGTGAAAAGAGCTGTAAACCTCATGTGAGATTCACTCCAAAGAGGCCCCAGATATTCTGTAATCACTCTCGCTAGAACGAACCAATCTGAACAAAACAACGTGCAATGTGCTCCTCAGTATATGGAGCTTCGAACAAGCTGGGATGCCCCTGAGGTAGGTGCCAGACAGCCGTCGCGACGTTTAACCTCTATTTGCAACTTCTGGGTGCATACCGCCTGTACCCTTTCACTCAACTTCTCATCAGGATAGTGGTGTACAGTATTGAGCAGCGTGTCACCAATTCATTTTCAACTGGATTATTATGAGTTAATGGAAGGTTACTTCCAGCAAGATGGAGCAACGTGTCACACATCGGCAAGGAGCATGGCAGAAACTAAGTCAAAGGGGCTTTGGCCACCACGGTTTCTGAATCTGACACCACCAGACTTCTTCCTTTGGGGTCTGCTCAAAGGAAAAGTCTATCGGAAACAAACCTCGCAGTGTGGAAAGTTTTGAAGGAAATTGCTGCTATCCCCCAACCCGAGACTCTTGCCGATACGTTCAGGAACATGGATCGCCGCGTCGAAATGTGTCTGGCAGAAAACGGAAACCACTTCCAGCATCCCATGTAATGCAATTGATTACACATATGTCAAGGTGTAGAGCGTATTATTGTGGTTCAAATTGTTTCATCCTAACGTTACAACAGAATATTCGGGGTCTCTTTCGAGTGAATCTCCCTGTATAAGGAGTTCTGTGCTGCTATGAGAAAAAATAAATGTCCAAGGTTTTTTGTGAGTTGCAGGGAAAAGACCAGGAGTTGACCATGAGAAACAGAGAGCATAGTCAAAAATCAAGAAATAAAAAGGAAGTTAAAAAGAATAAAACAAACATGAAAGTTGAGGACAATTGAAGGTGAAACTGAACAGCCTGTCACTAGGCCTACTTGATTAGAAGAATTTCTATTTCTTTCTGTAAAGTATTTTTTATCTGCCAGAGGATCCTGACACCACTATTGTCGCCATCTTTACACCAGAGAGCATGAGATGTCAACACCTGTGACAAACTGCAGTCACATGAATAACCTGAGATAGTGTTGCCAAAATAAATTAATGCAGTAAATCAAGTTACTTTATTCAAAAGCAATTACAAACAAATCTCCAAGTGTGAAAAAAATACAATCCTACGTGAGGTAGGTAGGTAGGTAGGTAGGTACAGTTATGCTTGAAAGTTTGTGAACCCTTTAGAATTTTCTATATTTCTACATAAATATGATCTAAAACATCATCAGATTTTCACTCAAGTCCTAAAAGTAGATAAAGAGAAACCAGTTAAACAAATGAGACAAAAATATTATACTTGGTCATTTATTTATTAAGGAAAATGATTGAATATTACATATTTGTGAGTGGCAAAAGTATGTGAACCTTTAGGATTAGCAGTTAGTTTGAAGGTGAAATTCGAGTCCGGTGTTTTCAATCACTGCAGTGGGTTGGCACCCTGCCCAGGATTGGTTCCTAACTTGTGCCCTGTGTTGGCTGGGATTGGCTCCAGCAGACCCCTGTGACCCTGTGTTCGGATTCAGCGGGTTGGAAAATGGATGGATGGATGGATGGATGTTTTCAATCAATGGGATGACAATCAGGTGTGAGTGGGCACCCTGTGTTATTTCAAGAACAGGATCTATAAAAGTCTGCTCTTCACAACACATGTTTGTGGAAGTGTATCATGGCACGAACAAAGGAGATTTCTGAGGACCTCACAAAAAGAGTTGTTGATGCTCATCAGGCCGGAAAAGGTTATAAACCCAACTCTAAAGAGTTTGGACTCCACCAATCCACAGTCAGACAGATTGTGTACAAATGGAGGAAATTCAAGACCATTGTTACCTTCCCCAGGAGTGGTCGACCAACAAAGATCACTCCAAGAGCAAGGCGTGTAATAGTCGACGAGGTCACAAAGGACCCCAGGGTAACTTCTAAGCAACTGAAGGCCTCTCTCACATTGGCTAATGTTCATGTTCATGAGTCCACCATCAGGAGAACACTGAACAACAATGGTGTGAGTGGCAGGGTTGCAAGGAGAAAGCCACTGCTCTCCAAAAAAAACATTGCTGCTCGTCTGCAGTTTGCTAAAGATCACGTGGACAAACCAGAAGGCTATTGGAAGAATGTTTTGTGGACATATGAGACCAAAATAGAACTTTTTGGTTTAAATGAAAGGCGTTATGTTTGGAGAAAGGAAAACACTGTATTCCAGCATAAGAACCTTATCCCATCTGTGAAACGTGGTGGTGGTAGTATCATGGTTTGGGCCTGTTTTGCTGCATCTGGGCCAGGACGACTTGCCTTCATTGATGGAACAATGAATTCTGAATTATATCAGAGAATTCTAAAGGAAAATGTCAGGACATCTGTCCATGAACTGAATCTCAAGAGAAGGTGGGTCATTCAGCAAGACAATGACCCTAAGCACACAAGTCGTTCTACCAAAGAATAGTTAAAGAAGAATAAAGTTAATGTTTTGGAATGGCCAATTCAAAGTCCTGACCTTAATCCAATCGAAATGTTGTCGAAGGACCTGAAGTGAGCAGTTAATGTGAGGAAACCCACCAACATCCCAGAGTTGAAGCTGTTCTGTATGGAGGAATGGGCTCAATGTCCTCCAAGCCGGTGTGCAGGACTGATCAAAAGTTACTGGAAACATTTAGTTGCAGTTATTGCTGCAATGGGGGGTCACACCAGATACTGAAAGCAAAGGTTCACATACTTTTGCCACTCACAAATATGTAATATTCGATAATTTTCCTTAATAAATAAATGACCAGGTATAATATTTTTGTCTCATTTGTTTAACTGGTTTCTCTTTATCTACTTTTAGGACTTGAATGAAAATCTGGTGATGTTTTAGGTCATATTTATGCAGAAATATAGAAAATTCTAAAGGGTTCACAAACTTTCAAGCACAACTGTAGGTACTTTATTAATCCCATGGGGAAATTCACATACTCCAGCAGCAGCATATTGATAAAAAACAATATTAAATTAAACAGTGATAAAAATGTAAGTATAACAGTCAATAACTTTGTATAATGTTACCATTTAACCCCCCCCGGGTGGAATTGAAGAGTCGCATAGTTTGGGGGAGGAACGATCTCCTCAGTCTGTCAGTGGAGCAGGACGGTGACAGCAGTCTATGGCTGAAGCTGCTCCTCTGTCTGGAGATGATCCTGTTTAGTGGATGCAGTGGATTCTCCATGATTGACAGGAGCCTGCTCAGCGCTCGTCGCTCTGCCACAGATGTCAAACTGTCCAGCTCCATACCTGCAATAGAGCCTGCCTTCCTCACCACTTAAGTTCCTATGGTAATCCTATTTTCTACTTTGTATTCTTTATTGTATAGACTTAACCAAAATGCCTCAAATCCCATACGGATCCACTACTTTGGTTCTGCACTTACTCTCCCCTTCCTCTCCTTTACCCCTATAACCTCAGGCAATTCCAAAGACTGAAAAAGAAGACTGGAGGAACAGCTACACCTTTAAACATAGATTATAGGCAATACGTAGAATGTGGCTTTGTAAACTAAGATCATACATCCTAATAATGCTAGATGTGTAATTTCAGGTAGCCAATAAGTTATAGCTGCATTTGATTCTTCCTGGTCAGTTCAACATCTGCACGGGCCCAGGCAGCCTGCCTTCTTCAGGTCATCCTTTGATCTGCTTTCATCGGGATGCAAAATGACTGAGAGAGAGAGAGGAGGCCATTGCAAGTCCCTCTCTTTATTGTCCATGTATAGCTCCTGACACACATATGCTTTCCCTGGGCTGTTAACCAATGAAGTAGATAGATAGATAGATAGATAGATAGATAGATAGATAGATAGATAGATAGATAGATAGATAGATAGATAGATAGATAGATAGATAGATAGATAGATAGATAGATAGATAGATAGATAGATAGAGTGAAAGGCACTATATAATAGATAGATAGATAGATAGATAGATAGATAGATAGATAGATAGATAGATAGATAGATAGATAGATAGATAGATAGATAGATAAACCGCCGTCTGTAGCCACCAAAATCAGTTCTGTTTTGGACTTGTACCTGTGAACATCTCCCAATTATTCAACCATTTTTCAGCCAAGGCACAATATATGGGTGACTGCCCCAAACCTTTTTAATGATTTTGTGTCGTTTTTGTGACAGTGGCGTGGTTGGCAGGATGCTTAAAGCTGAGAAGAAACCGGGACAGGACCTGAAGTATAACCAGGTGGGAGAGTACCGGGGCAGAGTTTCTGAATGGGAGGTTCATCCTGTGGTCCGGGAAGACCAGGTGCAGGCTCAACTCCCAATATACACAACCGGGCTAGTAATGAAACAAAGGGAGTGTGTGGGAGAGACACACAGGAGTGGGCTGGTTCCTAGGGGGGGTATCCCCAGGCCAGCAGGTAGAAAAATTTAAAAATTTGGAATTCGACCCAGAGCGGTTGATCCAGGAGCAAGCCTTTGCTTTCTTGGAAAAAGTGGCACAATGGGTAAGGCCATTGGAATGTACGACATTCCAAATCATGCAGCAGGTAGCCTGCTTCCTGTTACTAAAAAGTATTCCCAAATATCTCACCCAGCCGGTCTGGGGAGACTTTAAAGACATGGAGAAGCGTATCACGCTCGTAGAAACATTTAAGACTTGTTAAAGCAGAATGGTCCGCTAGTGGACTCTGTGGGGATTACGTCCCACAAACTCTGCCTCTTTCATACAAACTGGGGCCTGTTCCGAAGTCCCTGGGTCCGTGGGTGTGCAGCTTACTCAGGAACGAAGAGGAATACAGGTGGAGAGAGAGAGGAGGTTTATGTGCGCTTACAAACCCCCTTACACTTTCACATACGGGAGCAGTAGTTGTAAATGGGTTTAGACTTGAAGCACTCCTTGATTCAGGCAGCAACACTTCCATTGTTGATCGCCGATATGTACTACCGTGACAGTGGATTAAAGTAAAGACCAGTATAACATGTATACACGGAGAAATCCATAAATATAAAACTGCCCTATATTTCATCAGCCATGGAGGATTGCTAAAAAAAATCCCCGTACTGGTACTCTCCAATCCTCCTTTTTCTGTGATTCTAGGGTGGGACTGGTCTAACAATAAATGTGGTGTAGTACTGACTACTCCTTATCATAATTTAGGCCTACTTATAGACAGGAATGACCCGACTCAAGCTGTCTCCATGCCATGTAATCACCCGGGGGTTTAGATACGGAAGTCCCAGAGGCAGATGGGGAGATTCCTGGACCGTTGCAGGCAGAAACATCATCACTTTGTGCCTCGACGATGTTGTTTTATAGTGGCTGGCATTTTACCCAGAAGTTAAGCAGGCCATGATGGATGATTGACAGTGAAATGTCACACAGATATGCTGATCTCTGCATTCCACTAAACTTTGGAATATTCATGTTAAATTTTACAAGCTCAGGATGGTTCAAAAAGGGATATGTAGACTACTGGAGCATTGGATAAATATAATCTTGCAGAAGATCAGAAGAGCATCACAGAGGGAGACAATGCATGTAACTGTAGCAGACAATCAGGAACACTGGAAGAGTGCACCTGAATTCAGAACAGCTTTTTCTTCTTCTTTCGGCTGCTCCCGTTAGGGGTTGCCACAGCGGATCATCTTCTTCCATCTCTTCCTGTCCTCGTCATCTTGCACTGTCATTCCCATCAACTTCATGTCCTCTCTCACCACATCCATAACCCTTCTCTTAAGCCTTCCTCTTCTCCTCTTACTTGGCCGCTCTATCCTTAGTACCCTACTCTCAGTATACCCAGCATGCATCTCTCCTCTGCACATGTCCAAACCAATGCAATCTCAACTCTCTGACTTTGTCTCCCAACTGTCCAACCTGAGCTGACCCTCTAATGTACTCATTTCTAATCCTGTCCATCCTCGTCACACCCAATGCAAATCTTAACATCTTTAACTCTGCCACTTCCAGCTCTGTCTACCGCTTTCTGGTCAGTGCCACCGTCTCTAACCCATATAACATAGCTGGTCTCACTACCGCCCTGTAGACCTTTCCTTTCACTCTTGCTGATATCCATCTGTCACAAATTACTCCTGACACTCGTCTCCACCCATTCCACTCTGCCTGCATTCTCTTTTTTCACCTCTCTTCCACAATCCCCGTTACTCTGTACTGTTGATCCCAAGTATTAAACTCATCCACCTTTGACAACTCTACTCCTTGCATCCTCACCATTCCTGTGACTTCCCTCTCATTTACACACATGTATTCCGTCTTGTTCCTACTGACCTTCATTCCTCACCTCTCTAGAGCATATCTCCACCTCTCCAGGGTCTCCTCAAACTGCTCCCAACTCTCACTACAGATCACAAGGTCATCAGCAAACATCATAGTCTACAGGGACTCCTGTCTAATTTCGTCTGTCAACCTGTCCATCACCATTGCAAATAAGAAAGGGCTCAGAGCCGATCCCTGATGTAATCCCACCTCCAACTTGAGTGCATCCGTCACTCCTACCGCAGACCTCACCACTGTCACACTTCCCTCGTACATATCCTGTACAACTCTTACATACTTCTCTGCCACTCCCGACTTCCTCATACAATACCACAGCTCCTCTCTCCTCACCCTGTCATATGCTTTCACCAGGTCCACAAAGACGCAATGCATCTCCTTCTGGCCTTCTCTATACTTCTCCATCAACATCCTCAGAGCAAACATCACATCTGTGATGCTCTTTCTTGGCATGAAACCGTCCTGCTGCTCACTAATCATCATCTCACTTCTTAACTGAGCTTCCACTACTCTTTCCCATAACTTCATGCTGTGGCTCATCAACTTCATCCTCCTGTAGTTACTGCAGTCCTGCACATGCCCCTTATTCTTAAATACTGGCACCAGTATACTTCTTCTTCTCCACTCCTCAGGCATCCTCTCACTTTCCAAGATTCCATTAAACAATCTGGTTAAAAACTCCACTGCCATCTCTCCTTAACACCTCCATACTTCCACAGGTATGTCATCTGGACCAACGGCCTTTCCATTTTTCATCCTCTTCATAGCTGTCCTTACCTCCTCCTTGCTAATCCGTTGCACTTCCTGATTCACTATCTCCACATCATCTAACCTCTTCTCTTTCTCGTTCTCTTCATTCATCAACCTCTCAAAGTACTCTTTCCGTCTGCTCAACACACTCTCCTCACTTGTGAGTACGTTTCCATCTTTATCCTTTATTACCCTAACCTGCTGCACATATTTCCCAGCTCGGTCCCTCTCTGCAGCCCACTGGTCCTTTTCTCCCTTCTTAATTTCCAACCTCTGTCACATGGAGTCATGAAAAGGTTTGGGGCAGCCACCCTTATAATTGGTTTCCTGGTTGCAAATTTGCGTATAAATACAGCACTGCTGTGCACAAAACTGACTCCAAAACAGAACTGAGGCAATAAGGAAAAGGTGCAGGCTTTTAAAGGGGAAGACAGGAAATGAGATCATAGGGGTCGGGATCATGAAGGTCTTCAGCCATTGGTTCGAGCCCGGACGTGATATCACAGGGGCCGGAGCCGGCAAGGTCTCCTTCCATAGGCTTGGTCCCGGAAGTGACGTCAAGAGAGCCAGGTGGAATCTCCCGTGAATGGTCTACAGGAAAGGGAGAAAAAGAGTCAGTGCACTCTGCCACATCCCGGTAGGCCCCCGGAAATGCCCTTTAGCTGCCTCCCATGCGCACGTGTGTGACACCTCTCATACAACTCATTATACACCTTTTCTTTAGCCTTCACCACCTCTCTCTTTACCTTGCGCCTTATCTCCTTGTACTCTTGTCTACTTTCTGCATCTCTCTGACTATCCCACTTCTTCTTTGCCATCCTTCTCCTCTATATGCTCTCCTGTACTTCCCCATTCCACCACCAGGTTTCCCTTTCCTCCTTCCCCTTTCCAGATGTCACGCCAAGCACCCTTCTTGCTGTCCCCCTTACTACTTCTGCTGTAGTTTCCCAGCTGTCTGGTGACTCTTCACTGCCACCCAGTGCCTGTCTCACCTCCTCCCTAAACTCAACCTTGCAGTTTTCCTTTTTCAACTTCCACCATTTGATCCTTGGCTCTGCCCTCACTCTCTTCTTCTTCTTGATCTCCAACATCATCCTACAGACCACCATCCGATGTTGCTCAACTACACTTTCCCCTGCCACCACTTTGCAGTCTTCAATCTCCTTCAGATCAACTCTTCTGCACAGGATGTAATCTACCTGTGTGCATCTTCCTCCACTTTTGCAAGTCACCCTATGTTCCTCCCTCTTCTTAAAATATGTATTCACCACAGCCATGTCCATCCTTTTGGCAAAATCCACTGTCCTCTGACCTTCTTCATTCCTCTCCTTGACACCATACCTACCCATCACCTCCTCATCTCCACTGTTCCCTTCACCAACATGCCCATTGAAATCCGCTCCAATCACCACTTTCTTTCCCTTGAGTACACTGTTCATCACTTCATTCAACTCACTCCAAAAATCTTCTTTCTCACCCATCACACACCCAACTTGAGGTGCATATGCACTAACAACATTCATCATCACACCTCCAATTTCCAGCTTCATAATCATCACTCTGTCTGACACTCTTTTTATCCCCAGAACACTCTTGACATGCTGTTCCTTCAGAATAAACCCTACTCCATTTCTCCTCCCATCCACACCATGATAGAACAATTTGAATCCCCCTCCGATCCACGTGGCCTTACTCCCCTTCCATTTAGTCTCTTGCACTCACAATATATCAGCCTTCCTTCTCTCCATCATATCTGCTAACTCTCTCCCCTTACCAGTCATCCTGCCAAAACATTGAAAGTTCCTACCCACAGTTCCACTCTCTTTACCTTCCTCCTCTTCTCCTGCCTCTGGACACGTCTCCCCCCTCTTCTTCTCCTCCTTCTTCTTCGGTCAACAGTAGCCCAACTTCCGCCAGCACCCCGTTGGCTAACAGTACTGGCGGAGGTCATTGTTAACCCGGGACTCGACCGATCCGGTATGGAAATTTGTATTGTTGTCCGCATACTGATTTGGCAAAATTTTACACTGGATGTCCTTCCTGATGTAACTCTTACCATTTATCTGGGCTTGGGACCGGCACGAAGAAATACACTGGTTTGTGCATCCCCTGTGCTTGGGTTGATTTCAGAATAGCTAGTGGATTTTATGAGGCATTTCCCATGGCCATAACAGTAGCCAGATGACTCTTCAAAAGTATGGCTGCAGATCATTTATTGTTCAATAAATGTGACTGTTATCAAGCTTAACCCTCATTTGGTGTGCAACTCGGCTGCATCCTAGCTGGTGCTGGATGGACTGCTGGGTGGTTTTTGAAGGGAGGCTTCTGTTCCTCTAATGAGGTCAGTTCAGAGTTATGAAGTTTAGACTGGCAGGAGCTCACCTAGCGTGAGGAGGAGGAGGAGACGGAAGGCATTGTAAGAAAGACATTTATGTCTAATAAGACATTTTCGTTGTTTATTTGGTCTGGTGTAGTGGTGTTTAAGTAAAGAGCTTCAGGATACCCCTCTTTTACCATCCACTATGTATGGTCATGTGATAAAGTAAGCACACCCCTTGTGGAACTTGACCTGAACACAGACAGGCAGACACGTTTGTTTTACCCCACACATGTTTATTGTTGTCTTCCATAGTACAAAATCACTTCTCAACAGCCCCGATACCCCAAAAGTCCTGGCCAATACACTATGGCTTTCTCTTCAGGCCGCCTCCTTCTCTCCTCCCAGACCTCATCCTTCTTCACTCCTGACTCAAGTCATCCTCTGAAGGGAGGCGGCCCCTTTATATAAGCACCCAGATGTGCTCCAGGTGTGTCCCCGGCAATCTCCCACCGACACGCCCCAGTGTGGCGGAAGTGCCCGCTGTATCCCCGGAAGCACTCCGGGTGTCCCTGCTTTTCTTCCCCCCAGCACTTCCGGGTGTGGCGGAAGTGCTGAGGTCCAGGGTCCTACCGGTATTGGGGTGCCCCCTGGCGGTGACCACGGGCCCCTACAGGATCGAGCTTCCCAGGTCTGCATCCGTGGACCCCAGGGCGGTCGCCCCCTCGAGGTCTGGAGGAGGCACAAGCCCTCCTCCGGTCTTCTTGGGCGTCCCGGCTGGGTACCACCCCCATCCGGGTACCACACCTTATAAATCAGCACACATATTCAAGGTTTGGTTTTATTTACAACAGTATTTATAGATAAAGGCAATATAACCTAACAAACATCATGTCACATTAACATCTTGTAGTCCACTCTTTAACTGAAAAAAGCATAAATACAAATTTGTCATTTGGAAAAAGTAAGTGTTAAAGGGTGGAGCTCTGGAGGTCTACAGTTAGACTCCACCTACTTGGGGCCATTCAATGGAGTCATCTCCACCTACTTGGAGCTCCAGGAGAACAGGCCTTTCAGCCCAACAAAGTTCGCCAGTCCCTATCTCTTTCAAAATAGCATCACGTTGAGTTTTGAAGGTCCCTAAAGTCCTCCTGACTACCACACTACCACTCACTTATTCCACATGTCAGTGGTTCTCTGTGGGAAGAAAAACTTTCTAATTTTGTGTGAAATTTACCCCTAACAAGTTTCCAACTTCATTATAATGCTTCAGTTGTAACCTTCTTTGACTTGTACCCAACAATCAAAAGTCGCATAATGTGACACTGGCTTTAAAAACTGAGAGGCCATTGAGCCGCCAGTCCTATCCACTTAACTCCTCCAAAATAACATAATGTTGAGTTTTGAAAACCCCTAAAAGTCCTACTGTCTACCACACTACTTGGTCACTCTGTGTGAACTTGGCATTGTTTGCGTCAGATAGCCCTCCTACAACCCTAATCATGTAAAAGGGAGGAGCGCTGGAGGTCTACAGTTAAACTCCACCTACGCTGAGCTCCAGGAGAACAGGCCATTCAGCCCAAGACCTCCTCTGTCATCATAGCTCTTGCCACTGTTTGTGTCAAAGTGCAGGAGTTTATCATTAGAAAGAGGCTTCACAATGTAGAGCTACATAAGAGGTGTGCCAGGAGGAAGCCAGCAAGAACATCAGGACAAGATTAAAGAACACAATTGCAACAATGTGCAGTGGATAGACAAGGTGAAGATAGAGTTATCTAGCCTCAGTACCAGAAGAAAGACAGCATTTGAGCAGAAGATCCTGATAGGAACTGTAAAGCATGGTTGGAGAAATACAGTATTCTGGTTTGGAGCTACTTTGGTGCATCAGCTCCTGGGCAGCTCACCATCATAGACTCCACAATGAATTCTTCATTATACCACATGGTGCCTAATGTGAGACCGTCTATCGGAAGACTGAAGCTTAACTGAATGTGGACCTTGTAACAAGACAATGACCCTAAACATACCAGTATATCCACCAAGGAATGGCTGAAAAGAAATAAGTGGAGAGTTTTGCAATGGCCAAATCAAAGCCTGGATCTGAAATGGGCTGCGCACGTAAGACACCTCCCAAACATCACACAGCTGCATGGAGGAGTGAGGAAAAACCTTCAGAGACTGCTGGACAGTAAAAGGAAACACCAACTTGAGGGCACAATACCAGCTATTAGAGCCATGGATGCAAATTTTTTTTTCAACATGCGATATCTGTTAATTTTTCATTGAATAAATTGTTCAGGTTGTGTTGGGGAGCATTGCAATGGTACAGCGCGTTGCCACACCCACCACATGAGAAAACAACTTGGGATCCTGGTTGGCAACCCCCAGGCAGACACACAGTCCAGTCCAACCCTACAGAAATGACCCTCTATCTGCCACAGCCAAGTGTTATGTGGGCATCCCCTTGACCTGGTCCAGCCGCTCAGGTCCTTAGCAATGTGTGCCGGATCACCCTTGAGAAATAGCACCACATGGTCGTAGTGCCGTAACTGCTTCTCCCACATAATGCAGATAATTTGCCTCATTCGGGACTTCGTGAGCAACCACTTGTTTGACACAAATTCATACCACCGGTGTCCAAGGATGTTCTGAAGAGACACAGTACCGAAGGCCAGTCTGCATCTCAGTTCACTGGATAGCGTCCATGTCTCACAAACAGGAAGCACCAGGACTCTAAAGACTTACACCTTCGTCCTTTTGCAGAAATATCAGGAGCACCACACACCCCTTTCCAGCGACCTCATGAACCCCCCATGCTCTCCAAATCCATCTACTGACTTCATAGGATGAGTGGACATCCTATGTCCTAGTGGACATGAATGTCACTGTTGAGGTAAGTAAACCTCTTGACGAGGTTGACACTGTCTCCGCAGACAGACACACTGGTGATGGCCGTGCCCAAGAGGTCAATAAAGGCCTGGCTCTTTAGTTTTCATCAGGACCCTCACATGCCCAGACTCTCAGACTACTCGCTCAGTCTCTCGAGAGCCCTCATTAGAGCCTCAATTGACTCCTTCAGCATCACAGAATCATCAACAAAGTCACGATCAGTGAATCTCTCTTTGCTAACAGATGCCCCCCTGGCACTGGACTTCACCACCCTGCCAAACACCCAGTCCCAGCAAGGATTGAACAGAGTGGGAGCAGAATACCCCCCCGACAGACCCCCAGATTCAACTGGGAAAAACATAGAGGTTCTGCCTCTGTTTAGTGAAAGGCATATGAAGATGAAAAGGACTCCGAGAGTATAAGGAGAGACAGTTGTGACACTAGGGGTCGCTGTTGACCCGTAAAACCCACAGGCAACCCGCCCAAACACCAGGTAAAAGTCCCAGTAATATTTTTAATTATTATAATAATGTGCACAAAGCACCTCCACCTCCACAATACTCAATACAATAATCACAATAATAATACAATAAATCACTCCTTCACTCCCAGCAGCTCCGTCACACTACCTCCCAACTCCGGCTCTCTCGCTGGGTTTCCCAGTCCTTCAAATAGTCCTTGACCCTGAAGTTCTCCTGTCCTTCAGTCCACTTGATTCCATAGCACTTTCGGGTCAGATAAAGAGTTATATTTTACTTCATTTCTTCTGTCCCCGTGACTTGGGAGTACTTCCGGGCTATACTGGAAATAAAAATCCCCTTGCCTTCCTGCAGCATCCCACGGTTGCCCCCAGGGTTCCCATCAGGGCAGTGAAACTGAACTCCATGTCCCATGATGCCCTACGGGAATCCTGGGTACTTCTATGCTGCAGGGGAGACGCCATCTAGCGGCCTGGATGTGTCGGCTGGGATGAGTTGCCGGCCGTCCATCACACAGTCTTTGCCCTGATGAGCTGAAAACTGAGGTCTTTTAGAAGAACTCCAAGCACTACTGTTGGTCTGGTGAAGACCAGGCACCACTCACCATCTGCTTAATACCATCTCTACAGTGAAGCACGGTGGAGGCAGCATCCTGCTATGAAGGTGCAGAGACAGGTCAGAATTGAGGGTGAATGCAAAGAAATACAGAGAGGTCCTTGAAGAAAACCTGCTCCAGAGTGCACAACATCTCAGACCGGGGAAACGATTCAAATGATTCAAAATGCACAGCCAAGACAATTCTGCAGTGGCTTCAGGGCAAGTATGCAGCCAAAGCCCACCTGACAATGGCAGATGGGGCACAATTGGAAACTTGTTTGAGGGCAAATTTCACATAAACATTAAGAAGCTTTTCTCAATGCAGTGGACCATAGATACATGGAATAGGGGACCAAGTAATGTAGTGGACAGTAGGACTTCAGGGATCTTCAAAACATGACTTGATGTTATTTTAGAAGAATTAAGTTGGTTTGGGCATTTGCAGAGGAGAGATGCTGGGTATATTGGGAGAAGGGTGCTAAGGATGGAGCTGCCAGGCAAGAGGAGAAGAGGAAGGCCTTAGATGTGTTGGGAGAGGACATGAAGGTGATGGCTGTAACAGAGCAGAAGAAGAAGAAAAAGAAGATTGCAATGGCAAGATTTGGTGGGCTAAATTTCCCATTCTCATTTAGATTATTGTAATGTTCTAACATTCTAATACTTCCCACTCTATTTAAAAGAGCTGGAGAGGATCTTCTAGGATGAATGGAATAAACTGCCCAAATCCGGGTGTGCAAAGCTTCTACACACTGGCCAAGAAAACTCAAAGCTGGAGTGGCTGTTAAAGAAGCTTCTAATTGTCTGATTTTTTAATACATTTGCAAACTTTTTGAAAATGCATTTTCACTTTCTCGTTTTGGGATATTAAGTATGGGCACAAATGGCTAATTTGTCTATTTAAAATTAAATCTGCAGCACAGTAAAATGTGCAGAGAGTGAAGAGGTCCCAATACTTCCTGAATCTGCTGTAGGCATGTATACACGAGATGGCATTTTAAGCTTTGTGTCGGGCCCTCTGTGCATGTTAAGACCCTTGTTTGGAGTATTTTAGGGCGGATTGTAGCAATGAGTGTGGGTGTGTGGATGAAGGACCCCATAGTGCTTTGCTGTAAACCATTTGGGGTTCTGGACCCATGTTGTTCTGCATTGAGTCAAGATGGTTTGAGAGTTTATGGATGTTTGTAATAAATCAGGTAAGCTGCTGTGCCCGTTGGCACACATGAAGAGCTTTAGCTAACTGGGATCAGTTCAAAGCTTTTGGGCACTATGAACACGTGTGGTGGTGGAGTGTCAAGACCAGTGGCATTTTACCAGTAGTGTCAAAGCATAAAAGGTCTCTGGTCTCAGTGGTGCCAAAGACAGCCCCTTCACGATTTAGAAGTCACCAGCAGGATGCACACAATGGGCGAGTCATTTCTTTGAATCAGGAGAGCCTTTCAGGTGACACATATCTGTAAAATTCTTTGTCTGAGATGGTGGGCCTGACAAGTTTTAAAGAAGAAACTGTTATAAAGTACAGAAATACAGAGAAAAGCATGAATCAAGTGTCTGTGTCAACTTCCAGTAAGAGTGGCCTGCCCCTCATGGAGAGAATTTCACGAAAGTCATAGCATGGCCATGAATAAAACTGAAAGCCCATACTTGGCAAGGCTTCTACTGCAGACAGCAAAAGCTCAAAGCCATTTTGGTGGACAGCACCTTCAGTTGAGGAGTTTGTGGACCATCAAATGGAGGTTTATTCAGAAAGGGGTCACTTGAGGACCACCACTTAGCAGAGAGCAGGTGGTTCTGTCCTCCTTGACACTGGTCATCTCCTCCTCCACATCTCCATTACTGTTACTGCCCCCTGCCATGCTTCACCGTTGTCAAGTCGATGTTGTCACACGTCCACATCCCACACAGGGTCTTCACTTCTCTTTTGTATCCGTGATGAGGGCTAAGTGGGCAGTGTGGACAGACGAGAGCCACTGAGATGCGAGTAACAGGGAGACGTGCAGAAGTGGGCAGAAAGTCAGTGCCGTGAATGAGCAGGAACAGAAGCAGACGGGGCAGTCAAGCCCACCACTTGGCCACTTACTCTACATGTCTGTGGTTCCTTGAATGATGAAGAATTTTCTAGCAATGGTGCAAAATTTAGCCCTAATTGGTTTCCATTTGTGTCTTGGTAATGCACTGTGCTAATTCACTTCAGTCACGTCTCACAGGGTGAGCCACATTTCAAACGTTTATTCTACTAAAACGCTACAAGATCAAATAAATTTCATTACGACACCAGAAAGGGCATACAAAATCGATTTTTTTCACAGTGTTTAAAAATGATGTCATCAAGGTAGTGGCCATCATTAGCCATTCACACTTCGAGACGATTTCTGAACGCTTGCATGACTCATTCAGCCATTTCAAGGGGAATAGCAGCGATTTTGTGTCGAATAGCGTCCTTGAGGGGCTACGAGGTTTTGAGGTCGGTGTGTGTAGACCTTCGACTTGAGAGAGCCCCACAACAAGAAATCTCACGGCAAGAGAGCAGGCGAATGTGAAGACCACCCCACATCGCCGCACAGGGAAACATCTCCCTCAAAACTTACATGGTTCTCCGCGTAGGCCGTATGAGCTGTTGCTCCATCTTCTTGGCACCAGGCATCCACCACATCCATTTCTTCCAGTTCTCTAGAATTTCGATGTAACGTTTTGAAGTGACGGTGACCGTTACTCCTCCCTCCTCAAAAAAGCAAGGGCCTACAATGCCAAATACTGCAATGACTCACCAAACCGTAACATGTGTGCTTACTGTGCGGGGGTCTCTGATGAAGTTCACGAGAGCTGGTTTCAGTCCAATAGCGATGCTTATTTACACAACCATTCAAATGGAGATTTGTCTCGTTGCTGCACATGACGATGGCATCTCGATGAACGGTTTGCTGAATGTTTGAGCACAACTCTCTACGGCTCTCCCAGTCTCTTTCAGTGAGTTCCCACGCTGCCATCATTTTGTATGGATGGAAATTAAAGTCCTCGTGTGAAATCAAAGACGTGTTGGAAATGCCGAAGGCAGAAGTGCGTTGAACGTCTCTAGGAGACTACAAAATTGATGATCTTACAGCTTGGAAGTTTTCCGCCGTTCATACAGTCCGAGGACAGCCTGAAGATTTTCTGTTCAATGTTGTACCCGTCTGTCTAAATGTAGCCACCCATTGAAGAATTGTTTTCCTGTTTGGGACGTCAATGTTAGGTGGAATGCCAAAGTGCGTCGGGAAGGCGCGTTGCGTAGTGAAGATGGATTTATTGTTTTTGAAGAACACTTCGACAGCGAAAGCAATGGTGCGCACCGGAGCAAGGCATATGGCTGAATGAAAACTACAAGGGATCGCTTATCAAAGGACCCCCCCACCCCAACCCACTCGGTTGCCTGTATCTCGCATAATGACCCTAAGGATTGTGCTACTTCATTTTGGCTCACCCTGTATTATCGCCGCGCTTCCATCCATGGCTTATGTGTGTTTTCTTTTTCCTGAACCTTCTTCAAAATATCTGATCAATATGTTATTGGTCATATTTTTCTTTTCTATATATCCAGCGCCTTCAGAAAGTCTTCAGACCTCTTCACCTCATAAACGCAGCCTTACGCTTAAATCGTTTAAATGAATTTTTCCCTCATTAAGCAACACTCAATACCCAAGAATGATAAAGCAGAAACAAGATTTTAGAAATTATTGCAAATCTGTTAACAATACAAACCTGAAATCTCCCATTGACACAAGTATCAGTACTTACTTGATTCCAGCCTGGAGTCTGCTTGGGTTTGACACGACAAGCTTTACACACCTGGGGGGTATTTTTCGTACGTCGCTTAAATCTTCCGAGATCAGATGCCTCATCTTGGATAAGTTAATGCCGGTGACACTCATCCGGGATAGGTCGGTTTTTCAAATGCAGCCATGTATTAGATTAGTCGAGCTGGATCTAATCATCTGAGATGAATGCGCGCGCCCGCGCTGAGTGAAAAGCCCATATATATTGAGTCTAGAAAACATGATCAGCAAGTCTTTGATAGGTTGTAACAAAATGACGAAAGAACGGGCGCATTTTTTTCACACAAGCTGTGTGTGTGTGTGTGTGTGTGTGTGTGTGTGTGCGTGTGTGTGCGTGTGTGTGTATTAGTTAGTTAGTTATTCGAAGGATTTCAAGATTTAATATGCACAAGGGGTGACACTGCAAAAGCAGCATAAATCAGAAAAGACGGCTGGCAAAAAGTGGCTGACAAATTAAACGCGTGTGCATTGTACTTACTGAAAGCAGCGTTTCATTTCCTATGTGTCAGATTAATTATTATTTAATATGTCATAATTCCAGATCAAACGTGAGCACAAGGAGAACATGGGAACAGGTTAAAGTGAAGTACAAGAATATACTTCAAACTGGTAAATATTGGTATATAACTATTTAAAGAATTGTTGACATAAAGAATCATATATAATATAAAAAACATTAATTTTAAAGCTAATAAGAAGGCAGACCAGCAAAAAACAGGTGGAGGTCCACGCGGTCCAGACCTAACCCCTGCAGAAGAGTTGGCAATCCAGCAAAATGCCCATCGCCCTGTTTCTGAGGGCATTCCAGGGAGAAGCTCCTCCTCAGAACCAGTGGCAGGATGCAGTGGTCACTTCACTTCAGGTAAAGGATGGTCATTACATATATGTGTGCCATAGGTATGTTCCATATAGCCCTCTTTTTTTTTGTTGGGTCAGTTGCAGGGAATGTCATATCCCTTGAACCTGTGTCTGACCAACGAGATATTGACAAAGGTCAAATATTTGATGAAGACACTGTGTCTGGTTATTCATCAGGAGGAGAGGTACATTTTCCAAATAATGTTTGATCAGACTCCACTCTGATCAGTCCCATGTGCCCCAATCACATTTGGAAACCCTGGGTAATGAGAATGTTAGGCTGGTTGTGAGATTCTTCATGGAACTGTGGGTGTTTTTGCCTGTGTGTTACCTACCTGCAATGGCATGAAACGCCTCTTTTATTGTCTGCACACGCAGGTGTTCAGGAAACACAATGAAAACCTGAAGGAAATATTTCAGAGCCAAACAGACTTTATGAATTGCCTGGCAAACTGCACTTTTAGATAGATTTTCCGTATCGCCTACAGTATATAAAAAAGTGCCGCTTGCAAAAAACCTCAAAGCAATGCATACTGTCTGTGTGGTTGTGAGAGCCCGACTTCGCCGAGTTTGACTTCAAATATAAGGTCCTAATAAATCTTTGAGGTACAATATTCCCCCTCAGCTAAAGCGGTATCTTTCGAAAAGAATTTCCTCCGGGAGCAATAAAGGATCTTGCCGATCACGCTAACCCCTCTCTATATGAAATTCTCTTCTTATAATTTCCATTTTCCATCCATTTTCCAACCCGCTGAATCCAAACACAGGGTCACGGGGGCCTGCTGGAGCCAATCCCAGGGCACAAGGCAGGGAACCCCTCCTGGGCAGGGTGCCAACCCACCACAGGACACACACAGACACACCCACACACCAAGCACACACCAGGGCCAATTTAGAATCGCCAATCCACCTAACCTGCAAGTCTTTGGACTGTGGGAGGAAACCGGAGCGCCCGGAGGAAACCCACGCAGACACGGGGAGAACATGCAAACTCCACGCAGGGAGGACCCGGGAAGCAAACCCGGGTCTCCTAACTGCGAGGCAGCAGCGCTACCACTGCGCCACCGTGCCGCCCCTTCTTATAATTTGCGTACCGATATCAGTTGGTCGCTCATTCATGAATGGTGAAGTCATGACTAAATGAATTCCACACACTGACACTGATCATGTGTGTAAACTAATCCTTGTTTACGCAGAACAAACCTGCTCCGAGCAGGTTTGAGGATTAGGATGTGCTGCTATGACAACACTTCCAGCAAGAGTTTCGAAAAACCGACAGATCCAGGATCAGGCCAAATCGTCAACAATTACATCCGGCTAAACGAGTAATCCACGTACGAAAAATATCTCCCTGGTGTGAATGTCTCTGACCAAACAATCAGAAACAGACTTCATGAGGGTGGCCTAATGTCCTCTAGTGGGCACCACGGAGCTCGACTGGCATTTGCCACAGAATACCAGAATTGGCAGGTCCATCACTGGCGGGCGCCCTGTGCTTTTCACAGATGACAGCAGGTTCACCCTGAGCACACGTGACAACAACAACAACATTTATTTCTATAGCACATTTTCATACAAATGATGTCGCTCAAAGTGCTTTACATGATGAAGAAAAGAGAAAAAAAGACAAAGTAAGAATTAAAATAAGAGAACACTAATTCACATAGAATAAGAGTAAGGTCCGGTGGCCAGGGAGGACAGAAAAAAACAAAAAACTCCAGATGGCTGGAGAAAAAAAAAATCTGCAAGGGTTCCAGACCACGAGACCACCTGCCCACCCCCTCTGGGCATTCTATCTAACTTAACAGTCCTCTTTATATTTAGGGTTCTCATGGAACGACTTGATGATGACGGTCATGTAGACTTCTGGCTTTTTAATCCATCAATGTAGGAACATCATGGTGCTTTGATTAGGTGGTGGTGACGCAGGTCGCCACCACAAAATACCAGGAAAAGAAACAGAAGAGAGAGTAGGGGTTAGTACGGATTCTAGAGCCACCATGAATAGTTATGATAATTAATTAAATATACAGAGCATCAGGATTAAACTAAAATGAAGTATGAGAAAGCCATGTTAAAGTAATGTGTTTTCAGCAGTTTTTTAAAGTGCTCCACTTTATCAGCCTGGCGAATTCCTACTGGCAGGCTATTCCAGATTTGAGGTGCATAACAGCAGAAGGCCACCTCACCACTTCTTTTAAGTTTTGCTCTTGGAATTTTAAGCAGACACTCATTTGAGGATCTAAGGTTACGATTTGGAATATAAGGTGTCAGACATTCCGATATATAAGATGGGGCGAGATTATTTAAGGCTTTGTAAACAATAGACAGACGTGAAAGGGTCTGGAGAAGCCATGGAGAACGTTATGCTGCCTGTGACATCGTTCAGCATGACCAGTTTGGTGGTCTGGGGGGGGCGGCATATCCATGGAGGGACACACAGACCTCTACAGGCTAGACAATGGCACCTTGACTGCCATTAGGTATAGGGATGAAATCCTTGGCCCCATTGTCAGACCCTATGCTGGTGCAGTGGCTCCTGGGCTCCTCCTGGTGCATGAGGATGAAGGAATTGATCCCATTGACTGTCCCCACGATGCTCACTCGCCTGACCTCAATCCAACAGACCACCTCTGGGTGGGACATTATGTTTGGGTCCATCCGATGCCTCAGATTGTCCAGGAGCTCAGTGATGCCCTGGTCCAGATTTGGGAGGAGATCCCCCAGGACACCATCCATCACCCGTCAGGCACTACATACAAATTACTGAGTAAGATTTGGAGTTACTATAACGAAATTTTGGCCAATTGGACTCGCCTGCCTTCCTGCCTGCCACATCATTTTGTTCCCTTTGATTTTCGGGGTGTCTTTGAATTCAGCCCTCTCTCTGTTGGTTGATCATTTTCATTTCCATCCTTTCGTTCCTCACATATCACCATATCTGTCCATATCTGTAGAGATAGCCAGCAGGAGTTTTGTCCCCATTGAGATCTGATGTGTTTTCAAAGTGTTCCTCTCATTTTTTTGATCAGTTTATATAATAATAATTCAGTTTTTATTGATTGACCGGTATTTTGTGATAGTTTGCACAACAGAAATCAAATTAGATTAGATAAACTTTATTAATCAAAATGGAAAACTCAGAGGTATACAGCAGCAGATACATAAAAACAAAGATACAGACTTACATGACAAAACAGCCAATCAATCAATCAATCAATCAATCAATCAATCAATCAATCAATCAATCAATCAATCAATCAATCAATCAATCAATAGTAAATAAATGAAATAAACTTAACAAGTATGTCAGGTAGAATTGCTTGATAGCAGTGGGCAGAAAAGACCCCCAGAGGCTCTTCTTAGCACACCGTGGTGCAATGAGTGCCACCTGGAGGGGAGGGAGGGCGCAGGATTTTTCAACCTGGCGTCCAGTTTTTCCAACATTTCCACTACAGTTTCCAGTGTGCCCAGGGATTGCCCTGTGTTGGCACAGGCTTTCCTAACAAGTTCGTTCTGCCATTGTGCTTCTTTTGAGCTCAGGTTGCTTCGCCAGGAGACCACAGCGCAGACTACCACACTGGCTACTATGGACTGGCAGAACATTTCCAGCAGTTTGCTGCACACATCAGAAGACCGGAGTCTCCTTAACGAGCCCAGTCTTCTGTGACCCTTCTTGTCCAGCACCACTGAGTTGTCATACCAATTTCGTTTTTTGTTCATGTGGAACAGCACCCCCCCGCACCCGTGGCAGTGGTAGAGGTGGCATTATATAAAATAAAGATCAGTTAAATGACACTGTTTGAAAGACACCCTGTAGAATTGACGATTAACCAAAAGCTTATTGATTGACAGATTAAGACATTTTGTGATAGTCTGCAGTATAGAAGAGGCGCTATATGAAACAAAAATACTGAATTAAATCTTTGTAACACATCCTATTCTGAAAGACTCTTTTGAAAATATAGATTGTCATTTTTTTGTAACAATTTCCTTTCTGAAAGGCACTATATCCAAGTAACGTTGAATTGTAAAGTCCATGCCAATTGTGTTATACTAGAAAGGTTAAATGAGAGGCTTTCTCTCTGCCCTCCTGTAGGGCGTCCCCCCATGTCCCATAGCTCCAGGTGACACCACTCTGCTCTTCACCTTTGTGCCACCCTTGAACTTTCAGGCTCTCTGCACTGAGTTGCCCACCGCAGGGTAGAGGAGACTTCCACCACACTGCTCTCTTCTGCCATCGCTTGTCCTTAAACCCTCTGTCATCTCCATGCCCAGTGCTCCTTCATCTTAAACTTTTCTAAACAGTTGGGGATTCTTAGGGCAGAACTGGTGGATCCTTTCGCTGCCACCTAGAGGCCACATGTTGGGTTAACATTTTTTTGTTTTGTTTTCCGGGCTTCGCTCAGGATGACGCTGGATTACACAGCAGCCATTTTCAGCACTGTGGCCAACAGTGTTTGCTAGCACTTGAGGACGTGGAGGCCATGGGTTTATGGCCTGGAGTGAGTGACAGTAAATTAACTGAAGATCTCAACATGTGAATATGTGTAGGTGTACCTTTGTGTCACTTGTCACCTTTTTTTGTCATTTCTGAGGCCTTTTGGATTGAAGTGCAGAAACTCCAAGCTGTCTCGGTGGATTGGAGGGGTCCACATGACCTCCAAAAGGTGAGACTCACTTGTGCCAGGTAATAAACCAATTGGGAGATTCTCATCTCATTCCCATAAAAGGCTGGATGAGAAAACCTTAATGATGGAGCCTCTTGATAAAGGCACTATATAAAATTAAGCCTGCTGCAAGATCTGCTAATGTAATTCCCTGACTGTGTGACTCAGTTCTACATTTTACAGAATGAGTGACAGGGGAGCCCCCAACACCACACATTTAGTGAAAAGCAAAAACAAAAATCAATTTAGTCATTGTGATGAAGGAGATGTGTTAACTGGCAGACCACCTAACAGATAAAATGGTAGGGGACACCCACCAGGTCTGGAACTTCACTGACTTATATCTGGGAAGGCTGGGACTGTGCCAGTGGCTGATCTTGTGTCCCCATTGGCCATCTTTTAAATGTTCTCCTTCATTCCTGCATGTGGTCTTCTATCAGAGGATGTCTTTACCTTTAAATTCCTGTAGGGGGAGCTCCCAAATGTTAAGAATTCTCATGTGGAATGAGGACAGCTTGGCTTGTTGGGCCATTTTTAAATGTCTATTGTTAAATTTTGAGTAGGTGCTTAGGTCTTTGGGGTGGGGTCTGGGGGTCTGCCCTGCTGCCAGTTCTCTACATTCACATTTATTGGCATAACACTTGGAGTATTCCATGGAGTTTGCTGCCATGAATCATTCATCTGACCATCCAATTCGTTTTTTCTTCTGATTGGCCTAGCAGATGCCATTCTCAAATGGCTTGTCCAGCCGGACCCCCATAATTGTGTTTGTTAGTCTGTTGTTTATTTTACAGCAGGTACAATGATCTTGTAAAACCACGGTGGCACTGTAGTCCTAAAACTGGAAAATATCCAATTAAGATCACTCACTCAGAAGTTCTTCAGCACAGAATGGCAGCCTGTATTGGTTGGCACTGTTTCTTATCAGTAGGCAGTGCTTGAGAGGGCATTGGGCATTTTGCAGATCAATTTGATTTCATATAGTGCCCTTCATTCAGCATCAGCTAAGAGATTACAGACAGAATACAAATTATGATACTTGCTTCACAAAAAAGGCTCCTCTTCTCGGTTGATAAAATCCATTGGCCCGGCCGCACAGCCACTGGTGATTCTCCAGAAGGATACTGTATTTTCATCTGTTCATGGAATTTAGAAGTCGAGCGCAGACAGTGTCACCTCTGGTCTGAAACGAGCTGAAACGGATATCATCACCTGTCACTCAGCTCATGCCACTGCACTTGCTGCCACCCAGAAAACTGAAAGGCGCTCCCCGCCAGGCTGGAGAAGATCTCCAGGCCACCCCTGTCAGACAAGGACACTGCTAATTGGTGTCTGGACAACATCCAGCTTACTTCAGCACTGCAGCTCAGCCATCAACACTGGCCATCCGCAATCAGTTCTACAGATCTCTGTCACCATGATTATGGTAATAATTATGGTGATGATGATGATGATGGTAGTAATTGTGGTGATGATGATGATTGTGGTAATAATAATTATGGTGGTAATGTCACCAGGGCGCGATGATGATTATGGTAATAATTATGGTGATGATGATGATGATGATGGTAGTAATTGTGGTGATGATGATGATTGTGGTAATAATAATTATGGTGGTAATGTCGATGAAGGTGATGATGATAATGCTGATGATTATGGTAATAATTATGGTGATGATGATGATGGTAGTAATTATGATGATGATGATGATGATGATGATGATGATTGTGGTAATAATGATTATAGTGGTAATGTTGATGAAGGTGATGATAATAATGATGATGATCATAGTAATAATTGTTGTGATAATGATGACAATGATTATGATTATGGTAATAATTGTGGTGATTAAGCTGATTGTGATGGTAATGATGATGATGATGAATATAATAATAATTGTGGTGATAATGATGATGATGGTAGTAATTGTGGTGATGATGAGGATTGTGATGGTAATGATGATGATGATTTTAGTAAAAATTGTGCTGATAATGATTATGATGATGATGACGATGATGATGATTATAGTAATAATTGTGATAATGACGATTGTGATGGTAATGATGATGATGATTATAGTAATTATTGTGTTGATAATGATAATGATGGTAATAACTGTGGTGATGATAATGATTATGATGAAGGTGATGATGATAATAATGATGGTTATGATAATAGTTACGGTGATGATGATAATAATGATGATTATGGTAATAATTGTAGTGATGATGACAATTGTGATGGTAATGATGATGATGATGATAATGATGGTGATGATAAATAATTGTGATAATGATAATGATGATGATGATGATGATGATGGTGATGAGGATAATAATGATGATTATGGTAATAATTGTGGTGATAATGATGATTGTGATGGTGATGATGATGATGATGATGATGATGACGATGAAAGTAATAATTTTGGTGATAATGATGATGGTGATGGTAATGATGATGATGATAAATAATTGTGATGATGATGATGATGATGATAAAAGGTAATAATTTTGATGATAATGATGATGGTGATGGTAATGATGGTGGTGTTGATGCTAGTAATGATGGCAAAGATGATGTTAATGATGGTGTTGATGATGTTGATAGTGGTGATGATGGTAACGGTGGATATGACCATAATGATGATCCCAGCACGTATTCCCCAAACAGTTAAAGGTCACCACAAAAGGAGCCCCAGACATCTGTTTCTGACGAGTTTAATTGGCCCATTAAGTAAATAGCAATGACAGGGTTGAGAAGTTGGCCTGTCCAGTCACAGAACACCTGGCCATTGTTGGCCAGCTTTGTGTTTTGATCCTTATTATCTTATTGATGTTACAGATCTTCTCCATTCCTCTTTAATGGTGGAGATGCAGGTAAGCACTGTGATTATCTCACCTTGCACCAAGGACCTGAATTCAGATTCTAGAATGTTCTCTGCATGAGAATATTGAGATGTGCCCTTCAGACTGGCAACCCTTTCATGACTTGTGCTCTATGCACCTGGCGGTGTCTCCATCTCCTAACCCTTCTAAAGAAATGAGATGCAGGGTGGCACAGTGATGATGCCACTCTGAACTTGATGCCTGAATTCAGGTTCTTACAGTAAAAGTTCTCACGGTGGCAGCAGCCCTCCTGGACAAATGAAATGCACTGGGCCTCCTCTTTACCACATCAAAGACCCCTCACTGCTCATCTGCAAGCAAAGCAGCAGGTCAGGCAGAAGGCTAGCAAGTCTCCATTATTTCTAAGGAAGCCTTCATTAAAGCAGATTTTGGAGTTGGAACAACAAAGGATCAGATGACAGTCCAGAACTCCATAGGACTCAGAGCAGTGGTAACAAGCAGCACTCTGGGTTTGTGATGACTACTGGAGACTCACAACTGCCACTCAGTCATCCTAGTCAGGTAAAGCAAAAATGGAGCCCACTATAATATATACTGGACAGTCCTCCCCCAAAACACCCCCCCCCCAGCCCCACAAAGTTCAAAGTACCTTATCTATGAGGATTGGTGACCAGAAGGGTCATCCTGAACCCCACAAGGATAGCACTGGGAGTGGCATGCAGTCCCCACCCCCTCTGGTAGCGCCACCCACAACTCCATGCTCAGAAAATGTGTGACTCCATGGCAACAAAACAGGAAAGCCACTCAATGCAGCTTGCAGTTAGGATGGCCGACGATGTGGGTAGGATGGCGTGGGTGGAAGTGGGCCAATGGGCACACTGGGTATCACTGGATTATTGGTTCCATCTGCTTGCAGATCATCAAAAAGGACACGCAGACTCACAGTTTCGTACCAGTGTGACCACACTTGCCATTAATAAAACATATTTGCCAAAGGGTCATTGGGTCATTCAAGTTCACGTTTCTTGTCACATGTCTACCATACAATGAGTGACAGCATGGACATACAATTGGATGTGATGGTTGTGCCTATCCCTGGACAGTAAACACCATCCCTGGATTGGAGGCCAGTACTGTCAGGGGCACTGAGATGGTCTGCAAAGGTGATGACCAAGGTAAGATTTGAACCCAGGTCCCTGGAACTTGGAGCCAACCGATAATGAAAGAAGCGAAACTGTCACTTCTCAACGTATGCCTATACGGCTGTCACCCCCTAGTCAAAGTTCATCGGGGATGGAAAGGCGCTATATAATGTGTGGGGCTGCCTCTCTTTTTCATGATCTCATACACATAATGATGGTGTTCTTCAGGATCTCTGCCCCTTTTAATGCCAGCCAGCCAACCAAACTCCCTCTGCATCCGTGAATGGCAGAACTTTCTAGAAAGCCTTCACGTCTTTAAAGAGGCTGCTGTAAAGTCATTTTCAAAGCATGCTGTAGGTGGGGGCTTTTTCAAATTAGGAAAAACGAGCTTTCAGAAAAATCCATCTAATCGTGGAGGGATTTTTCCCCTTGTCTTTGAGTTTTTCAGGTTTAGTAGACGAACTGTAATTTCTAGAGGAGAGTGCAGGGCACGGGGGGCGCACCTTGTGGTCAACGCCACAAGTAAACTGCTTCACTGGCTTTGCTTTCTCACAGATGTGCTGCCACTGCATGGGGTCTGGGTGAGTCAGATACCAGGAAAAGCACTTCCTTTAATAAAAGTGGAGTTTTCACGAGTGATATAGCGCCTTTGATGAATATCAGACAATGAAACACTCTGGGTTTGCAATGGCAGGCTTCTGATAAACATGTGGGCATAGGCACCCACCTGTATAGTGGGCAGCTATCCATTTGTTCACTCATTTTCAATGTCCGCTTATTCCATTTCAGTGACTGGACCTGCACCAGCTGCATAAGCACAGGGCTGAAAACACATGTGGTATGGATGCCAGTCTGGTGGGGGCATGGCTGGGGTCACACTAATGCCCACAATTACCTTCTCACTTATACTGAAGACATGTAAAGATGCCAAATGACCTTTCCTGTATGTGGCCAGAGAAAGAACAAGCAAAAGACACATCATAAAGTATCTATCTATCTATCTATCTATCTATCTATCTATCTATCTATCTATCTATCTATCTATCTATCTATCTATCTATCTATCTATCTATCTATCTATCTATCTATCTATCTATCTAGACAGCAACCAGCCTAGAATTTGAATTTAGTCACCTGGCACCGGGTGGCAAGGGCACTCACCACTCTCCCACCCTGTTTCTCATGATCTAAATAGCAATGGTGGACAGGCAGGAGGACTTATAAAGAGCTGGGAGATGGAGACATGAAAGAGTCATGAAAGTGGTGCCAGTCTGGAGGGCACATCTTTACAATCTGACTCATACTGCAGAAATTCATTTTACTGTAAGAATCTGAATTCAGTCACCAGGTTCAGAGTGGCATCATCACAGTGCCACCCTGCATCTCATTTCTTTAGAAGGGCTAGGAGATGGAGACACCGCCAGGTGCATAGAGCACAAGTCATGAAAGGGTTGCCAGTCTGAAGGGCACATCTCAATATTCTCATGCAGAGAACATTCTAGAATCTGAATTCAAGTCCCTGGTGCAGGGTGGCATCATCACAGTGCTTACCTGCATCTCATTACTTTAGAAGAGCTGAGAGATGGAGACACCGCCAGGTACATGGAGCACGAGTGATGAAAGGGGTGCCAGTCTGGAGGGCACATTTTTACAATCTGACTCATGCTGTGGAAATTCATAGAACACTTAACTGTGAGAATCTGAATTCAGTTACCTGGTGCAGAGTGGTATCATCACTGTGCCACACTGCAACTCATTACTTCAGAAGAATAAGGAAATAGAGCCACTGCAAGGAGCATAGAGCACAAGTCATGAAAGAGGTGCCAGTCTGGAGGGCATATCTTTACATTCTCACTCATACTGTAGAAATTCAAAGAACATTCTAGTGTATGAATTCAGGTCCCTGGTGCAGGAGGGCATCATCACAGTGCCACCTTGCTTTTCATTATCTAAACAGCAGTAGTGGACATGTAGGGGGGACTTCAAAAGAGCTGGGAGATGAAGCCACTGCCAGGCGCATAGAGCACAAGTCATGAAGGGGTTGCCAGTCTGGAGGGCATATCTTTACATTCTTACTCCTACTGTGGAAATTCATAAAAATTTAAAGAATATGGATTCAGTTACCTGGTGCAGAGTGGCGTCATCACTGTGCCACGCTGTATCTCATTGGTTTAGAAGCATTGGGGGACAAAGCCAACATCAAGTGCACAGAGCGCAAGTCATGAAGGGGTTGCCAGTCTGGATGGCACATCTTGACATTCTCAACTTATGTTGTGGAAATTCAAAAAACATTCTAGAATTTGAATTCAGTTACCTGGTTCAGGATGGCATCACCACAGTGCCACCTTGCTTTTCTTTACCTAAATAGAGGTTGGGGGGTGTGCATGGGGGGACAGGTAGAGGTGAAGCTATTTCCATGAGCCACACGTGAAGGGGGGGGGGGGGGTTGCCAATCTAGAGCATGGCACACTATTGCACCCCTTTACATTGTCACTCATCCCAAAGAAAAAGATGCCAACCGACTTTACTTGCATGTCTTTGTGAAGTGTCAAGGAAACTGAAGACAAAGAGAACAAACAAAAGTGACACAGCAGTGCAGCAGCAGCACTAACCACTGTGCCACCCCGCCTCTTCTTGTCTAAACAGCAGTGGTAGAGAATTTAAAGAGAAACAAAGAAGGCAAGAAGGTCACCTGGGCAAAATATTAAGCAGCATGCCAAGTGACAGACGCCTGAAAAATACACAAATGACATGGAACAAGGTCACCGTGAAAGGTGCTATATGGAGAACTTCTAGTCGATTCAAATCATTACAGTGACTCATTCTGTAGTTTCGAGCTGCTCCCTTAATGAGAAAATATCAGGGGACTTCTGCTTTTATGATTGAAGCACAATGTGTGTGTGTGTGTATGTGTGTGTATACTATGAAAGGCACTATATAAAATACTGAGTAAATAAGTAATTATAAAACCCTGCATCTGCCTTATTCATTGTGTGTCCTTATTCAAAGCTCTGGGTGGCACTGTGGCACAGCGTTTAGCACGGATCCGGCACCCCGGGTTCAAATACAATGCCCAGTCATCGTCCATGTGGAGTTCACATGTTCTCCCTGTGTGTTTGTTGATTGTCCTGCAAGTTCTCTGCTTGTCATGCTGGATCCCCAAAGATGTGTGTGAGTATGTGTGTGTGTGTGTGTGTGTGTGTTGTAGTTAAATTGGTGACCAGTCAGTGCACAAGTGGGCTCTATTGAAGGACTTGAAGCCCAGTAGAAGACTCATTCCTGTCTTGTGTCCAACAATGCAGGGACAGGCTGCAGCCTCCATGACCTCCATGTGGCACCTGAGAATGTTACGTTATTTCTGAAGAGATTTTCTGTACATCTAAGTGTGAGATGACATGAAAGGCGCTATATACTCTGCGCTGTGTGCGGATTGCTTTCTCTGATTTATGCTCTTGCCCCACCTCGTTACCAAAGACCCTCAATATGTGCCAAAAAAACAAAATCAAAGGGTGCCATACCCAGTGGTCTTTCTACAGTGGCCAAGTGGTTTGCATTGTTAGTATTATGGGTGAGCTCCATCTGTTTGGAGTCGACGTGTTCTCCTTATGCCTGTGTGTTTGTGCTCTACAGATTCAGGATCAATCACAGAGCTCTCCACTATCTATGTCTAGCTGACATGTCCTCTTCACACTTATGTATTCACAGCTCCACGGACCCAGGTTCAAGTTTTGGGCTGGCAGCTATCTAAGTCGCATTGAAGTGTCCACCTTGTACTTGTTCCTCTTTCTCCTTCAGGTGACTGATGGCTCTGAGGGGACACGGTGGCACTGGACTTCATGTCAGTTCCATCCTTGTCACCGAGTTCTGGTACTTCCTGAGTGGATTACTTTACCTGTCTGTAGTCCAGTTAGAATACAATATGGACTTGAGAGCGTCTTGTCAGTATAAGAAAGGCGCTATATAAACCAAATGTTAGTACTGACTCTAAACTGGACAAGCACGGGTGAGGGTGGTGTTGTGTGCTCAGCATTTCTGCCTTGCCAGTTCACAATACTTAAGTCAAATGCCAATAAATGCTAATCTCCCAAAGCCTCCTGGGGGCCTTTCAAAGTTTGAGGAGCAAAATGAAGACCCCAAGGAGCCACAGGAGGGCTGAGCAGAAGCCCCCCTAAGAACTGCACAACAAACAAACCTCACCAGGCTAACCACAGGGCACTGAACGCAGGGTGGAGCTGGGCGAGGCTGGCAAGAGCGGGGCGGCACACGTTGCTCTTTGCTTGATTTCTAGGGTGCACTGAGACATCTTGAAAGTGACGTTGGTGACATCCTGAGATGTTCTCGTCACACCCTGTGTGGCGCTATATGCTTCACTATGGGGCTGAAAGTGTACAAAACGGTCACCGGGACTGAACATGTGTGTGTGGCACACCCTTTGTGCACTCAGGTCATCCTCCACCAGTTAGCACGGGTGAATTAAATAGTATGTTCTTGTGAAAGGCACTATAAAAGAATGAATGACGGCTGTGGACTGGAATCCCAATCGAGGTCTTCTCCAAACATTCAGTGCTGCCTTTGGGACACAACACGAGGTGGCCATCGGGTCAGAGAGACCAGCAGGGGGTAACAGTCAACGTATGCCACCCGGGTGTTAGAGGATGCTAGAAGAGGCTGGGGAGGTGCCAATGTAGTACTGTCCTTCACTGTGAGACACAAGTCCTGGCTGCAGAAAGTCACAACATCCCTCTGGGGTGGCTGGTAGCACAGGGGTTAGTGCTGCGGGTATACTGTAAAGGCATGCTCTGGGGTCAAATCGGATGTTATTGTCCTGGAGTGGTATGGTGGCACAGGGGGTTAGTGACACTGGTATACCAGTGAAGGGCCCTGGATTCAAATCAGATGTTATTGTCCTGGAGTGGCATGGTGGCATTGGGGGTTAGTGCTGCTGCTGCCAGACACGTCAAGGTCTCTGGGATCAAATCAGACATCACTGCTCTAGAGTGGCATGGTGGTATACTGTTTGGTGCTGCTGGCTAAAAGCTTAAAGTTTCAAATGAGGCATCATTATCTTGGAATGTCATGGTGGCACTGTGTTTTGCGCTGCTGCCTTACATCTCAAGGACACTGGGCTCAAATCAGATATCACTGCCCTTGGAATGGCATGGTGGCACAGTGGTTAGTGCTGCTGATATACCAGTGAAGGGCTCTGGTTTCAAATCAGATGTTATTTTCCTGGAGTGGATGGTGGCACCAATGGTTAATGCTGCTGGTATACCAGTGAAGAGCTCTGGGTTCAAATCAGATGTTATTGTCGTGGTGTGGCATGGTGGCACAGGGGGTTAGTGCTGCTGCTGCCAGGCATCTCAAGGTCTCTGGGATCAAATCAGACATCACTGCTCTGGAGTGGTATGGTGGCATACTGTTTGGTGCTGCTGGCTAAAAGCTGAAGGGCTCAGGGTTTTAATATTAAACTGCTACTCTGGAGTGGCATGGTGGCAAAGTGTTTAGTGCTGCTGGCTGACAGCTGAAAGGTTCAAATGAAGCATCATCTTGAAATGTCATGGTGGCACTGTGTTTTGCGCTGCTGCCTCACACCTCATGGTCTCTGGGTTCAGATCTTATATCACTGCCCTTTGAGTGACATGGTGGCACAGTGTACAGTGCTGCTGCATAAAACCAAACGGCTCTGGGCTTAAATGACTAAATCGATGCTTTGGAGTGGCATGGTGGCACAGGGAGTAGTGCAGCTCAAGATCTCCGGGTTTAAATACCTCATTCTGGTCACTGGTTTTGTATGTAAAACATTTTCATGTTCTATCTGTGATCATGGTCGGGGGGGGGTCTTTCATTCCATAGGCCAACACCATGCATGTCAGGTGAACTGGTGTCTATAAATCAAGCCTCTGTTGGTTGCGGGCATGCCACACAATGGTAGGTTGTGTGGGAGTCAAAGGCTCACTGTGACCATGACAGCCAGCAACTCAGAGCGGGACCCTCGTTTACAGAGGACATTATGGAATTCCAATGATGAAGACAGTTGGGGAGGTGAGTGACTTACGATTGAATATAAAGAACTGAGGATGAAGAAATGGGACTGATGAAGGAGGTGAAGAAGAAGAAGAACAAGGAAGATCAGGAGAAGGCCAAACAAACATCTGTCAATGCAGCTGGGAGAAATTTGAGGTTTGCCATTCTGCCAAAGTGGGCCACCAAAAAAAATGTGAGACGGTGGTGGTGGTGGGGGTGGGGGGGGGGGGGGTTTTGGCGCCTGGCACTCCTGCCTGGCATGGCATGACGAGCCTGTGGTTTACAATGGGGGCCTATTAATCCATCCTTCCAGTGGCTGACCTGTAAATCAATACATCCATTCATCCAATCGTTCCTCAACTAATCCATCCGCCCTTCCCTCCATTGATCAGTTCATCCATCTATGCTTTAATTAATTAACTCCGCCTCCATCAATGAACCAATCTCTCCTTGTGTTATGAGTAACCCTTTCATAACTGAACTGTTTGTTCCAACCCTTCATGAATTAAGTTATTAGTTCATAAAACAAATGAATTAGCTTTTGTATCCCTCCCTCCATTAATCTGTCCACATAGCTGTCTATCCATTCATCCACTTATTGATTAATCCATGTCTTCCTCCCTTATCCATCCTTCCATCCATCCATCCATTAATTAGATCATCTATTTATTCGTCCCTCATTACCTCATCCCTCATTTATTTAATCCTTCCATTATTCTCATAGGCCACCTGGATGATCCCAAATTGAACCAAATGGGCACAGATAGTGGATGAATATAAACTTGTGTGCTCACCGAGCAGTGGAGACCCCTACTGGTAACAGGTTTGAAGTGTTTCACTCTTAATTCATCAACTTCTCTCCGTTTGTCTTCGTTTCACTTATGGTTGGTTATTAATGTAAATTCGGTAGGGTGGTCCCACCGTGAGATCTGAATCAATCGGCCAGTCTTTAGTCGGTTTATAGTGCCTTTGGTGGCACTCCAGAGCGCTCCTCATGTCAAATGCAAATGCTGAGGGCATGAAAGGTTGATTTGGGCCCCTCCATTGTTAACCAACATGCTGGACATTCATCCCTTGTTTGACACTTGCTGTTCATGTCCACCAAGGGTTGAATCAGACAGCTCTTCCAAGAATCTCAATTCATTCCACACTTGGAAATCTCATCTCCTTGTCCTGAGTGCAGTGGCTGCTGGGTAATATGTGGCTTTGGGATGTCCATATGAAGGACATCTGTACCCTTTTGTCCAGCGCACCATATGGACCACCCAAGATTATAAAGTGGTCATGACCTGCCTGCCTCGGTCTTTGATTTAGACTCCTCCCACTTGCATTGGCTCCACCCCCCCACCTGTTCAATGACCAAGCTGAGCAGATCCTGGCTTTGCTGTTGCCTTTCATCTCCTCCAAGTCGTAGGCAGAGAATGGTTTGAGCCACCAACATGAGGGTCATCTGTGAGCTTCACGAGCTAAGATGTGTGAAATGTCACAGGGCGACGGCACATCAGTGACGAGGATGTGGGGGCGCCCCGACTGCCCCACCCATCGTTCGTGCGTAGCCAGGCTCTGTGATCCTCCGTCACACTTTCAGCAGTTTTGAATACAAATCTGCATATTCGACTCGAGGGAATTTCTCCTCGTGGAGGCTGCAGAGAGTGAGAGGAGCAGATGGTAACCAAAGTCGCCGACTTCCTGTTGTTTGTGGCTTGTCACCCGGGCGACCAACGGTGTCTGCAAACTTCGGTTTAACCACGACTCACGGTCAGGCCGACTGGAAGTGTGTGCAGCTAATGAAGGTCCTGCGAAGGTTGGCAGTTTTACAAATCAAGTGTGTGCAGGACATGGCAATGACCACAGGGCCAACTGGGCAGACTGGAGAGAAGGGACTGGTACTCAGTCTAGTGCTGGCAATGGGGAACTGGGCTGGGACAGAAAGAAGCAGAATGGAGTCCATGACCTATAGTTGGGTCAGACTCCATCAGCAGTTAAAGTATGTCAAGTAGTGGAAATCCCTGCAAAGGTCATCGGTCCTGGGTGTGAAGAAAGTAAAGCGGGCACTTGGAAGAAGTGAGATGTGAGCACAGGGCAGGAGGCTAACATCACGAGCAGAGAGATTAACATCTGCATCCAGTGCCAGGTCCTCCCTCAAACATGTCCAAATGCATAGTCCAAAGATAAGGAAATGACACCCCCTGCTGGATAGAACAAGAATGATACCCATTGCCTTGTGTATTGGGTATGGCAAGAGTGGCACACACACTACATTCTCAAGAGAAAGATGGTACCTGTTGCATGGGTAAGAGTGACTTGTATTGAATTTCCATAAATAAAGAAATCATGCCCCATTCTGGATATGGCAAGAATGGCACACTCTGCATTGTTGAAAATAAGGAAATGGTGCCACCTGCTGGATATGGCATGAATGGCGCACACTACATTGTTGAAAATAAGAAATGGTGCCCCCTGCTGAATAGAACAAGAATGATACCTGTTGCCTTGTCTATTGGATATGGTAAGAGTGGCACACACACTGCATTGTCAAGGGAAAGATGGCACCTGTTGCATGGGTAAGAGTGACTTGTATTGCATTGCCATAAGAAAGGAAATGATGCCCCTTTCTGGATATGGCAAGAATGGCACACTCTGAATTGTTGAAAATAAGCAAATAGTGCCACCTGCTCATAATGGTTCCCCTTGCTGGGTAGAACATGAATGATACACACTGCTTAGTTAAAAAATAAGGAAACGCCGCCACCTGTTGGATATGGCATGAATGGCGCACACTACATTGTTGAAAATAAGGAAATGGTGCCCCCTGCTGGATAGAACAAGAATGATACCCATTGCCTTGTCTATTGGATATGGTGAGAGTGGCACACACACTGCATTGTCAATGGAAAGATGGCACCTGTTGCATGGGCAAGAATGACTTGTATTGCATTGCCATAAATAAGGAAATGATGCCCCCTTCTGGATATGGCAAGAATGGCACATTCTCCATTGTTGAAAATAAGGAAATGGTGCCACCTGCTAGATATGGCATGAATGGCACACACTACATTGTTGAAAATAAGGAAATGGTGCCCCCTGCTGGATAGAACAAGAATGATACCCATTGCCTTGTCTATTGGATATGGCAAGAGTGGCACAGGACACACCATTACAATTGTCCTTCTATTAACCTGCTCACTGCCAATATGCCAGTCCTGGTCAATATGAACGCAATTCAGGAATGCACCCAGGTGGGAGCATTAGTCCATCTCAGGATATAAATGTAGCTTAGTTTTTTTTTTTTTGAGTCCCACCACGTGGACCCCACTCAGACAGTCATGTGATTGGTTGATGGTCCATAGTTTATAGCACCACTCATATCTCCATGCTTTGCAGCTGAAGTGACTCAAAGACGATATAGGCCGGTCGGTGCAACATGCCCATCCAGACACACCTGCAAGTCTTTTAGAAGGACCATACAGACCAGAGAAGCCACTTACCTTACCTGTGTCCGTTGGCCCTCTTGAGGCATAGACCACCAACAAGAGCTCTCCGGGTCTTTCTGTCCCGGGCCAGTGTCTCCAGTCATCCCCAGGTGTGGTCCTCTCTCTCTCTCTCTGTTTCCAGGTCTCACCGCCAGGTATTTCCTGGTTGGCCTGTTTTCCTCTTTCCCTGGGGGATTCCAAGTGAGGCTTTGCCTTGTGACGCTTGAGACTGGCATATGGAGGATGTGGCCTACCCACCTCCATAAGGAATCTCTTCCTCTACTGGCCTTTGTCTTGTTTGCTGCCACAGAACTTGGTGAAAGGCCAGTGAATCTGGATGACTCTTCTCAGACAGATGTTAATAAGCATCTGGATTTTTCACGTGGTGGTGGTTGGCAGTGGTCATCAATGTTTGAGCTCTATAGAGTGTGACTGACATCATTTTGGAACAGAAGAGCCTCATCCTGGACAGTCTCTGGTTCCTCAGACATTCTTCAGTTGGAGGAAAGCTGCCCTTGCTGTACCAATCCTCACTCTAACAATGGCATCCATCCCACTCAGGTTGTTAGCGATGCTTTCCACTTCTTCTGTAGATTCACCTCCCAGCATGATGGAGAATTTACTAACATAGTTGGTCTTGAGGACCCAGAGTTGTCTGCAATGACACTGGCCTTCTCCTTAACCAGTTTCTGGGTGTGGGAGTGGAGGACCAAGTAATCTACAAAGTCAAGGTCATCCAGCTGGACCCCATTCTGCTTCTGCACTGTGGGTGTCCTCAAAACTCAATCTACTGTCAACAGGAACAAGAAAGGTGAAAGCAAAGAACCCTGCCTCACTCCGATCCATACGGTGAGTTAGCCACTATGGACCACCTTGCGGGTCATCCCCTTGAAGAAGAGTGTGATCTTCTTCGGCACCTCATAGTATCTCAGCGGCCTCTAGTGGGTCTACACATCGGTGACGTGCAGTGAGGTTCATGGCTGGTGACTCCATCTTGTATGATTTTCAAATATATGAACCCAAATCAGGTGGCGCGGTGGGTAGCGCTGCTGCCTCGCAGTTAGGAGACCTGGGTTCACTTCCCGGGTCCTCCCTGTGTGGAGTTTTCATGTTCTCCCCGTGTCTGTGTGAGTTTCCTCCCACATTCCAAAGACATGCAGGTTAGGTGCATTGGCAATGCTAAATTGTGCTGTGTGTGTGTGCCCTGCCTGGGGTTTGTTTCCTGCCTTGCGCCCTGTGTTGGCTGGGATTGGCTCCAGCAGACCCCCTGTGACCCTGTTGTTAGGATATAGCGGGTTGGATACTGGATGGATGGGGCTTACCTTTATTTGTAAATTATGTCCATACGCCTATCCTTGTCCACGAAAATCTTCGTCACTTTCTTGTAAAAGTCCCTCCTTATTTTCCTTTAGTTTTAAAAAGTCTTAATCTTCCATTTTGGCAGTCAGTTGTAACAAAAAATAAAAATAAACGGACCGCTGCAGTGCACTTGACTTTCTGATATCGCTGACTTATCGGCGCATCAGCGTAGAAGAGCAGCAGCGATGAACGCCTGTTGGGCTCACATGCGCCCCCTTTGGTGCGTCACGGTACTGTCTGTTTGCGTCATCTTATGTCTTTTCGCTGCGGTTTTATGTCCGATCAGCCAGACAAAATATGTCACACACAGTCATTAAAGATATTAGCCAGACTGTGGAAAGTCAGGGTTTATAATAAAGGTGTCGGCAAACATTATATTGGTGACATGCAGAGTGACAACGACAGGCACGTGACAATCAACCCTGCAGTGTGAGGGAGGGCGCAGTCCGAGGCTCGGCTTGTCTCGTCGCTGCCGCACCTCGCGTTTCTCTCCTCTATTTGAATAGGAAATGTGCCAAATCAGCGATTTTGACTATAAAAATGATGTTTGGAATCATACAGAAAACAAATTTATAGCACAGACCAGTGGACACATTTATTTTATGTTATCATTATTATATTTTTTTTTTACTTTTCATAATGACTCACTGCGGTGGGCTGGCGCCCTGCCCGGGGTTTGTTTCCTGCCTTGTTGGCTGGGATTGGCTCCAGCAGACTCCCGTGATCCTGTACTTAGGATATAGCGGGTTGGATAATGGATGGATGGATGGATAATGACTCAAGTCCCTGCCAAACATCCATTCTTCTCATTGTCAATCAAGCTGATGTACTGGATGATGTGCAGTGTCACCTTCTGCTCTATCCTTGTGAAAGCCAGCCTGCTGATCTTGGTGCTGGGAGTCGACGGTTTCCCTCATCCTGTACAGCAGGTGTTACAGACTTTGCCTTGGATAGACAATGCTATTATCCCTCTGTCGTTTGAGCAGGAGCTGAGGAAGTTCTTGAAATGGTATGGAGTACCGGCAACTCTTCTGAATCTTCAAGGGGGACCCCACTCCTTCGGTCCACATTCACTGTCTCATGATGATCGATTGATGACTCATCATACCAGCACCTGTTTGTAGAGTACCATTGAGAACCTCGTCAGGAATCATCAGGTCCATACCCTAATTTCTTGTGACCCTTTCGAATGAGTGTTGATGTATCCCAGTGCTCGAATATCAATGTATCACAATTGAAAGACTGCTTCCATTCAAGCAGTGAACTGAGGTTCTTGATGAAGTAACCCTCCTTCCACTTTAACAAGATCTTCCCAGATCTTCTTGAAGAGGGGGTACGGCATTTCCACCACGGTCTCTACATCAGCCTTAAACACCTCTGCTGGGATGCCATCAGGTCCTGGCTAACAAACACAGAGGGCATGTTTATGGTACTGCTGGCTGTGGTCTTCTTGACATACTTGGAGTTTGATAGGACAATATATTGACCCCTTCAAAAGCTCTGACTTCTCTATTCCCAAAACACCCTATCCATCATCCCAAATTCCACCCATTCATTTTCTTATTCCCCAGTTCACATTTACAGGCAGATGAAGCCTATCCTGATATCTTTGAGGGCAAGGTAAGTACCAGTCCTGTTTTGGATGCCAGTTATGACATGCCAGGGCCTCTCCACATTCACAACGACTCCAGCTACCAATCCCCATCTTTAAGAGGTGGGAGCAGAGCAGAGAAAACCCAATCAAGAACTGGGAGAACTTATGCCAGCTACATTTAAATGCTGACTGGCACTGGTCTCCTGGAGGTTTGAGTCAGCAGCATTAACCAGCCTCAGGGTGCATCAACTTCTAATCAGGTGTAATAAAAAAGGGGCAGTGGACAGGAAAAGGTTTGGGGGATGGCCACCCCGTATACTGAAAAAATCAGCAAAATAAATAAAAGACGTATTTACAGATGTGGAGTTCAAAACCGAAATGACTAACAGGTTGTAGGCTGGTCGATCAATATGGCTGAACGGAGGAAGAGGGGGGACTCAGGGAGGCCAGAACTGGATCAGAGGTGGCAGGAAGATGGATTCAGTGCAGGGTTGTCTTAACGCTGGGCAGTTGCCCCCCACGAGCCCCCATGCTAATCTATGTATGTTGTGACTTACTGAGGGGTTGTGTAGGTAGGGGTCCCAGTGCACTGCTTTGCAATGGGGGGCCTATAATGCTGTTTGAGATGGTCCTGATTCAGGGTGCCAGAAATGACGTCATCAGAGGGTGCTGGAAGTGACGTCAATGGTGGGTGGACCGGTGATGATGTCATTGAGAGGCAGGGCGTCTTCGGCTGGTCTACAGAGGTTCAGGCAGAGGAGGCCTTACGGGTGTGCGGGATATAGGGCTGAATACCCCACACGGGGCCAGATTTTCTCATTATAGTATTCAGCTAAATATTTGCAAGATAACATGTGGACTTTATCAAAATATAATTGGAGAATACAACTTTGAACGGGACACGCAGACTTCAAAATTGGGGCCCCTTTAAGTGCAGAACCTGGGGCGGTTGCCCCACTTGCCACCCCCAAATGCCACCCTTGGGATCAGGCGACAGCGCCAACCCCTGCGAACTAACACCCTTTGAGCCTATAAACCGTCTCCCATGTGTGTGCCCATGTGTGACACATGTCCTTGAAGTACAGGGGGAGAAGTGCAAAACCTCAGGCAGGAACCCACAAATCAGCAGGCAGAGTTATCAGGTCAGGTCAGGTTGGGGAGCCTGAGTTGGTACATGGCGTTGTCACATCACACAGCCCGGGATCCCAGTTGGCAACCCCCCAGGCAGACACACGGCTCAGTTTCCTCCTCTATCTGCCACAGTCAGGTGTTACAGGGGCCTGGTCCAGCCACTCGGGTCCTCAACAATGAGGGTTCTGCGAGCCGGACCGCTTGTAAATGTTACCAGGTGGATCCATGGCAGACATGGTCAAAGATTTTAAAAGTCATTTTATTAATCAGAACAAATGGGAAAGCATGTTGAACAGTTGCATTCAGGTCAGGTCAGGTTGGGGGGCATGCACTGGTACAGCATGTTGTCATACCGCACCCACCACATGACAAAAAAGCCTGGGATCCCAGCTGGCAACGCCTCAGGCAGACACGCGGCTCAGTCCCACCCTCTATCTGCCACAGCCAGGTGTTACAGGGGATGGGCCAACCACTCAGGTCCACAACAATGATGATCCTGCGATCTGGACCACCATCGAGGATGTCACTAGGAATGGAATTACGAAACAAGAAAAACAACATAAGAAGGTGGACCGATGGGGAGAGGTCACTCAGGCCATTACGCTCATTTGGTTAGGTCCCTCAATAGCCCGTGCAGACAGCTTTTTAAAGCAGTCCAGGTAATTACAAATAACACAAAAAAATGTATATATGTTTTAAAAAATTGGGCATTATTTTTCTTTAGGCATGTGGAACTGCTCCAAATTGTCCCATGTGGTTCACTGTCTTTTCTTTGAGACAGGACTGTGGTTTGTGCCGTCCTAGGATTTCCTTCAAGTCCTCAAGTCATCTTCTCTTTCATAAGCGGCTCTCATTTAATTATAAAAGTGTCTCACAGCTCCATCTGGTGGACAAAGGTGTCCTCGCATGCATTTCACAGAGTGTCAGTTCCATTTTCCACACAAAGGTGGCAGCATTTCTACTTTATGGTCTCTCTCTGTTTGTTTTTTTTTTTTTTTTTTTTTTTTTTTTTTGTGAAATTGAAATTTTAATAACAGGGCAGGAATGAGGGGGCGAAATCTCCTAAGGACCGCTTGTAAATGTTACCAGGTAGGTGAATCCAGGTGGGTCCAAGTCATTTAATTAATCAGAACAAATTGGAAAGCATGTTGAACAGGTGCATTCAGGTCAGGTCAGGTTGGGGGGCATACACTGGTACAGCATGTTGCCGCACCCACCAAACGAGAAAACAGCTTGGAGTCCTGGTTAGCAACCCACCAGGCAGATATGTGGTCCAGTCCCACCATCTGGAAATGACCCTCTGTCTGTTGTAGCCAGGTGTCACGTGGGCGTCTCCTTGGCCTGGTCCTCAACAATGAGCCGGATCACCGTCGGGTAATCGTGCCATATGGCTGTCGTGCCATAGATGACACTCCCTCACAATGCAGGTCATGTGCCTCATTCAGGACTTCATGAGCAACACAAAGTCAAACCACCTGGACCCAAGGATTCTCCAAAGAGACACCAAAGGAGTCCGGTCTTCATCTCAGGTCACTGGAGAGTGTCCATGTCTCACAAACAGGGGGTTACCAGGACTTTAAAGACTTGGACCTTCGTCCTTTTGTGCCACACACCCCTTTCCAGTGACGCCATGTTCTCCCAGTTCATCTACTGACCTCATAGGAAGAGTCACCAGAGACATGAATGTCACCACTAAGGTAAGTAAACCTCTCGATGAGGTCGACGCAGGTGCATTGCATTCATAAAAAGAAAATGTCACTCAAATGAAAAAATAATCAAGAAACACACTCATGATGTCCAAAAGTGAGACATGAAGTCAAATAAAAAATGTAGAGTGCAATAACTTTGGGGGGAAAAATAATAAGGTTAACAGACCCTCAGGAAAACACATTTATACAGGAATGAACCCAACTACAAGAACTGGACAACTTTACCAAGAAAGTCCACAGATGGCAGCCTGCTTCTTCCAAAAGAGGATCATCTCATGAATCTCTACAAACCTTCAAACATCAGCCAGCTGACAGTAAAGAGAAGAAAAGGGAAAGTCTAAGAGGTGTTCAAGTGTTAGTGCCACAAAGGATGGATGTGCATCCCAAGTGGGATGGAGGATGATTTCTTGTCCAAGCAGAAGACCATAATGGAAGGACTGCACCAGTGGAGACACAACCTGGTCAGGACACCTTGCAACCCTCGTGGGATAACAGAGCGATGAATGGACTGGAGAAATCTGGAAACTGGGAGAAGTTCATTCCACTTTATGACAAATGGCAGTGGTCCTCCCAATTCATCCAATTGTGGATGTCCACAGGACTACTTGAGAATTGGAGTATTGAAGTTCATCCCTGTTGGGGTCCTTGAGTGCTGCCAGAGGGTGTTGTCAGGTGTGGGGACCTCACAAGTTGCCGTATGATCTGGAAATGCTCCTCAATGGGCAGCGACATGTTTATAGAAGAATTCCACTGCCTCACCTTGTGGTGTGAGAGTCAGGAGGCAACAAGAGGAGTGGAAGGGGAGGACCAGCATTTATTGCTGTATAATTGTGGTGTTTGTGGCTGTGCGCACTTGGAAATGGGTGGGTGAAAATAAAAACCCAAAGTTGTGTTGGGTGATGTTGTGTCTGGCGTTCGGGGGCTCAATGGCACCTCCTTGTGGTTACAACAGCAGTGACACAGGGAGCTGGCACTATCTTACTGGTGTAATCCACAGAGCAGATCACTTCAGGTGAATTTGACACTTGAGGCCTCTTCTTCTTCTTCTTGTCCTCCTTGCCTTCTTCTTCCCAGTCTCTGAGAATTAAAGATGTGATGATCAAGGTGGAAAAAAATGATATGCAGGATTTAACCAGAAGCAAGTAAACTGTGAATGACTTTGAAACCTTTTTTCAGGAAACGGTGGCAGTTGATTCTCATCACCTCCTATAGCCAGCCTGCCCCCTCCTTAACACACCACCACCTCCTCCTCTTTCTCCATCACTGACGTTTCCATCCTCCTCTTTAGCTGCCCCAATACCCATCCACTAGACCCCCGCCCCTCACACCACCCTTCTCTCACTCCTTACATGAGCTGTCAACACCTCACACCACACAGGCCCCTTTCCTCACATTGCTCAAACAGGCCTTAATAAGTCTTCTTCTCAAGAAGCCCACACTTGACCCCACTCAGGCCTGGGTCTCTCCTCTCCTTTCTCTCTAAAGCACTGGAATGTGTCGTCTCTAACCAAGTCTCTAACTTTCTTCAACAGAACAGACTGCTTGATCCTAATCAGTCAGGCTTCAAGAGAGGCCATTCCACCGAGAGGACTCTGTTTACCAACATCAACATGTTACAGTTGGCTAGAACTACCAACATGCCTTCTGTCCACATCCTGCTAGATCTTTCCTCTGCCTTCAATTCAGTTAACATGCACATCCTCTTTGTTACCCTCTATGATCCTGGCATCACTGGGACTGCCCTAACGTGGTCTGAATTCTACCTCTTGGGCAGGTCCTTCTGTGTGTCCTAACATGGAGAGATGTCAAAGGTGTACCAGCATGGGTGTGTTCCAAGGATTGGTGCTGGACCCTCTCCTCTTCTCTGTATATAGAAAAGCACTATATAAATGTAAAGAATTATTATTATTATATACCTCTTCACTGGACCCTATCATCCAGTCCCATGGTTTCTTCTATACAGATAATAAGCAGCTGAACCCCATTTGTTCCATCCAGAGAACCACAAGATATCCATTAGAATCTCAACATGTTTCACTGATATTGCAAACTGGATGAAGGGACACCATCTCCAACTCAGCCTGGTCAAGATGAACCTTCTTGTTATCCCACCTCGTCTCTGTGCAGCTCAGCTCACAGTCACTAACTGGACAACTGCAGCTCTCTGCTGGCAGGACCACTGGCTTGTGTCACAGAGTGGCTTCAGATGATTCTAAATGCAGAGGCACATGTGGTGTTCAACCTGCTGAGGTGGACACAAGTCACTCCTCTCTTCAGTTCACTACATTGTTAAGAGTCATGATCCACTTTGAAGTGTCCTCATCTGGGACCTCATGTATAAATGGTGCGTACGCACAGAAATGTTGCGTATGAAACTTTCCATGCTCAAATCACGATGTATAAAACCTAAACTTGGCGTAAAGCCATGCACATTTCCACGGTACCTCATGCCCTGGCGTACGCAATTTCTCCGCTCGGTTTTGCAGACTGGCGGCACCCAGCGTCAAAGCAGTGCTACTGTTCCTGTGTGCTCATCCTTTCTTTCTTAGATCCACATTCCTGACGCGGCTTTATAAATACACTGAAAATAACTGCATATTGTTTATTAATGTAATGCATCTGATTGTAATTAACCTGCAGCAATATAATGGTCAAGGGAACAGCCATAGTATTCCAAATACCATAACTGCTTTAGCATTGTTACGCTCACTGCATCTTCTTCTTCTTTCAGCTGCTCCCGTTAAGGGTTACCACTGCGGATCATCTTTTTCCATATTACTCTCACTGCACCACTTGGAGTATTTATATCACTGCATCTGAGTGGGGAATCACAGCAGCAGCTGATCGGAAAGAGAATTATCAGTATACAGCATGAAGCAGACGCTGCCTGAGCCACGGCAAAACGTTTCAGAGACTTTCCTGTACGGACTTCGCGGTTTAGAAAAAGAACTCTAAACGCACTCAATCAGTCCATCAAGTGCTCCTTGTAGAACTGTTTACTTATAAGTACAATTACCTCACTGTAAACTTGGGATACAGTTATAATATTGCACAACCTGCGCCACTTTATAAAGCGCGTATTTACATATGATGACAATGTAATTTTTAAGATGAAATGCAGCAAAATAAGTTGATTATATTATACAGATAAAACTTTAACTTCATTTAAATAATCTGTATTGTTAATAATTAAACGTGAGGACACGGTGCCGCAGCGTATAGCTAGTTCAGGGATTCTTCCTGCATTGTGTTGTATTGTTGCTGGTGCTGACGCGACACTGGAAGGATAGATGGATAGAATAATTAAACATGTACTACAGAGATATTTCAATGTTCCTTAAAAGTTTTGAAGAATCGTCGTTCTAAGCTTATAGATGGCTTCACGTCTATTACAGAGCTGATTGTGTGGCGATTGGGTATTTGGAGAAAGAAAAGTAAGGACAGGAATTGGGAGTTGGTACATTTGAAAGAGACAGTACTGCTGTGATAAATTATTTCATCGAAGGTCGCGCATGGAGCAGCAAGCATCTTGCGTGAGACATGAACAAGCACTGTGCCACCGTGTTCCCATGTTTAATAACATGCTTTAAATCCTATCATCATGAAAAAGATATCACGTATACATCTCAGTATTTTAATTATTCAGAGAGCTGTAATATCACGAATGTAATGGATTCTGTGTCCTGTTGGAGAAAAAGAAAGCCTGTTTAAGAAGCAGGTAGTGATTCATACACATAGAAGATCAAATACAGAACAAAGCATTTAATGTGCTACTTTAGTTACAATGGGAATTGAGAAACTAGTAAAATAAACGATTTTAAGATGAAGTTTATGATGTTCTACTTTAAAGGCAAAATAAACTACATGATTACAGTGGAAATTTCGAGATTAAAGTTGACATTTCGTGCTTTTTTTCCCACTGTGTGCCTATTATTTTTGTCTGTACCCTAATAAGCTTTTACGACACTCAGATGGTGGGCTACGACTCGCCTTTTCACGGCGACTTTGATATGTGATTTCTTTTTTATTTCGGGCACTTTGCGACTTTGTGAACCTGAGCTTTCGAGTTTCTCCAACACTCTGTCACTCGATCAGCTTCCTTTTGTTGATTATACCACTGTTTAAATCAAAAAATAGTACGTTGTTCCTTTACCTCCATTTGGTATTCGTTGAAATTCTTATATTTTCCATTGTGCTTTTCCCATTGTCTTTTCACAGAAGGCTGAGCTTAAGGGCTATTTATATTGATTTGCATATTCAAAGAGGCATAATTCTGGGAGGAGTTGGGGCGGGGCAGAAGGCGCGTGCACGTGCGTTACTTTTCACGCTGATCGGGATTTATGTAGCAGAAGAATGTGGAAGTTTGCGGGTGTGCAGATTCCTGCATCTGGATTTTTCTGTGCATACGCACATTCCTGCCTTTGTGCTTACGCCATGTTATAGTGTGAGTTCTACGCACGGCGTTATACATGAGGCCCCTGGTATGTTTAATTGGTGGACTTTTTATTGTCCTTTTTTTTAGCCTGAGAAGACTCCGTGATGACACAATTAAAGATTTAACCCTACAGTAATGAGCAAACTGTTAATGTGAACACATACTATACCACGCTTCTATTTCTACGTAGACATTTCATAACGCCTCTCTCTATCCACACCTAGTGGCAGAAGTACACAATACAACACAATTGTTAGTTGTTTACGTGAGCGCTGCCGTGTCATTGTTAAACTGCTGGTGCCAGACGTTTACATTGCAGGTCAGTCCGTGCTTTTTATTTATTTATTTTTTTAATTCATATGTAAAACCAATCGGATGTTTTAAGAGAACTGTTATTACAAAAAAAAAAACAAAAAAAAAAAAACAACGGAATCCAAACTTTTTCACAAGGCGTTTATGCCGCTCTCGTAATAATTCTTCTTATCCAACCCTGCCAGATGGCGCTCCCTCCAGTCCGGTCTTCTTTTTTATGTGCCGCTTCTTTCTATGAAGACCGACAGTGGTAACTGCGCTCAAACTAACAGCTCCGATCTTTAGTTTTCCGTGTCTTGTTTCTCTTCTTTGCCATTGCAAGCTGATGAAATCACAGATATCCTGAACTGAAACAGCAATAAAGGAGTGCAGCGACCACCATCTGTCAATGAGGTGTCTGTTTGAATACCCTGAAGCAGAGAACATTCAGGACAGATGCGTGTACTCATATCAGATTGGGACAGACAGACAGACAGACAGACAGACAGACAGACAGACAGACAGACAGATAGATAGATAGATAGATAGATAGATAGATAGATAGATAGATAGATGTGAAAGGCAGTATATGATAGATACATAGATAGATAGATGTGAAAGGCAATATATGATAGATAGATAGATGTGAAACGCACTATATGATAGATAGATAGATGTGAAAGGTACTATATAGAAGCAAAAATTAATGAATAAGGTAAACAGACAGAACAGATGGCCCTCGACCAATAAAGACATCAACCACAGCTCAGCTTGTGTCAGTAAATCACTCCTTTTATTAATAATTGTACTTTGACATGTGTACTTTTTGTAATTCAATCAATACAAATATAGAATTGCAGATATATAATTTTGTATAAGTAGAGTTTTCCTCATTTTTCTTTCATTTGTGTCACTTCAGTGTTGCACCAACTTGCTTAAAAACAAACTCGTTAAACAACAAACCTAAATGGTGAGCTTAGGCCTTAGGAGAGTTCTGTTATTTTTACATATTTCTCGATTATAAAAGAAAATCTTGAGACGACATTATTGCCAAGAGATTTTTTCAAGTGGGTCCTGCCCTCCTCTCAACCATTTCAGTATATTGGGACTCAAAAGAAAAAAAATGTTTAAAGAAATATCCTAAAGCTTTTGTTAATTCAACAGATATGACTAAGGCTGGCTTTCCTGATTATCGCCGCAGAGATAATCATCACAAACAACACACTTAACACGAAAGAAATATGGTAAAATTGTGATGATCGATAAATCAGTGATTGTACTGTATAACCCGTATTTGCTCAAACGATTTGATTGTCATATTAATGTCGAGTATTGTGCATTGGTTATGAGTATTAAGTACATCTACAAGTACATTCATAAAGGTCACGATACAGTACGTGTAACTTTATCCAAAGAACAGTCTCAGGATGAAGTTCAAGCATATTTAGATACTCGATACGTCAGTACAATAGACAGTGGGTGACATTTAATGGAATTGCCAATGCATGGATGAAGTCATTCTGTTGAATTATTACTATTTAATTTACCAGGTCAGAATATGATTCAATTTAAAGAAGGCAAAGAAGCTGAAGCTTTACAGGTAGAGAAAGCTAAAAATACAAAATTATTGGCTTATTTTGAACTTAATAAAACTGACATCAATGCAAAAGCATATATATATGCAAAAATTCCTCAACATTACATGTGGCAGAAACAAAAAAAGAGGTGTGGCACCCAAGAAAAAGTAATTGCAAAAATGTTGCTCGATTAAATATTATATCAGCAAAAGATATTAAACAGTTTCATTTAAAATTGTTGTTACGTGAATAGAAAGGAGCAACTTTGTATAAAGTTGTTCTAACTACAGATGGGACTACGTATGGTACTTTTCAAGAAGTGGCACGAGCAGCTGGATTATGTAAATCAGACGACTATATCTTCAAAATGACGTCTGATGCCCCTTCTGTAATGATGCCTAACAAATCAAGACACCGCTTCATTAACTTAATTATGACGGGTGAAGTCAATGCTTTGGAATTATGGTAAGCACTCAAAGGACCATTATCTGAAAAGTTGAATGAACAAACGGCTCTTCGATCATCAAAGAATTGTTAGAAGCAGAACATTTAATGATGCAGCAATTTGATCTTCCAGAAGAAATAAACAAATCTGAGGTAAAGAAAGAGATAACAGCAGATGAAGATTTAACTGTGGAAGGCCATGGAAATGTACTCACAATTAAACGATCAAAGAGCAGTTTGACACAATTCAAAAAAATATTCTTGGTGAAATTCATCAGCGGTTATTCTTCATAGATGGACCTGGCAGCACATCCGCTTACCCATACGTGAGCGGCAGAGCGACGAGGTGACAGTGAATCGAGCAGGGGGAAGAGCCCTCTAGTTTTATCAGGTAAATATGTTTATTATAAATTGTGTTGATTGTAAAACATCATCAATATAGTAAGACAACATTCAATCATTTTACATCTTTACTAAAGAAATTACTAACAAATCTTATACCTCCCTTGTATAACAATCCTAAAACATTTCCCCTGTTTTTCTTCCTTTCTTCTTGATCGTCATGCTTCTTCTGCTCACTTGGTAGGAGTTTTTCATTTCTACTGAGTTTTGCTATTATCACTGCCTGTTCCTTCACTTTCTGCAGTGACTTCATTCGCTCCATCCATCCTGGTTTTGCTTCTTGTTCTTCAGCCTGAATGAGGAGCTCAATGTACTCGGGAGTGGACAGCGGGTTTGGTCTGAGGGCGATTTCTTCAAGTTGTTTTATACAATTATGAGACACTTCAATGAGTCTATGAACCTCCTCTTGCACAACATCCAGCTCATACTGAAGCCGCTCAAACACTTGTTCAGTTGTCATCTTTTCTCCTTTTGCTTTTTCATATTTCTTCTTAAGCTCATCATAAGTCTTTTTGACCTTTTTAGTTTCATAGATGAATCTGTGCTGTTGGTTGGAGTGAACACTCCACACACACTTACCAGGACAAATAGTGCAGACCCCGTCCTTCATAGAAGCACATTTGATCTTTTGCTCATCATTTTGTAACTTACATGGATAATGACAGGTGAAGTTGCACTTCTGGCAATTAGTGATGAACGTGCCGGTGCCTGCAATGCTCTCTTTTATTGTCTTTGTTTCCTCCACTTCATACTCAAAGTTCTTGTTGCTCTCTATGTCAGTAATGTGCTTATTTAAAATGTTATGGGTTTGTCTCATTTCTTCAAGTTTAATCAATCCAGCTTTAATCTGAGGCTGCAATCCTTCCACTGCCGTCTCCAAGTGCCTGCGCTCCTTAAGCACCTCGTTTGTCAGTGCTAAACTTTTGTCATCCATCTTCTCTAAGGAATTAAAAAAACCCTCCATGCTCTTTGCACCCATGTCCCAAAACATTTTGTCAAACATCAGACCATCACTGCTATTAGTGTCTTTGTTATTAGCAAAGAGGGCCGAATTATTAAACTTGAAAAATAAAGGGCTCCCTTTCTTATCTTTGGAGAACGGTATGTTAGACTCAGTGATGGCATCCAGAACTGGTGGACGCTGTCCATCTGCAAATGTGATCAAGACCAGGATGTTATTGGCTATGTCTTTACCAAAAATGGATAAAATGGAGTCAAAGACGTACTTCTGTGTGTGTGTCAGTCGAGCTTGGGATGCCTGAACTACAAAGCACACTGCGTTAATGTGCTGGACACCCTGTGGAGATGAAAAACATTCTTGTATCTGCTCAGTGATTTGTTTGTCCCGATCAATTCCTCTGGTGTCTCCAAAACCTGGTGTGTCGATTATAGTGAAGGAGTATGGGACCTTGAAATAATGCTGATAGTTCATTTCATAGGCAGTGACAGCAGACGTCTGGCTTGAAGCTTGACTTCTAGATGTTTCTTCATGGATTAACTTGAACCTGAAGTCATCCTGCCACTGGACACCTAAGATGTAGTTGACCATTCCGTTGATCATGGTGGATTTTCCAGAACCTGTTGCTCCGAGGACCATAATAGTTTTTCCAGGTTTTTTGGATGTCCTGTTTCCAAAGGTGCGTTTTGCAATATTGTTCACAGTGTTTATGATCTCTGATATCAAAGGCAAAAGGTAAAGTCCAGGTTTTCCATCATTAATCTTCTTACTTTGATGTTTTATATCAAGTTTACCTTTAAGTTTTTTAACAGGTAGTGTCTTCTCTTCAGTCGTATCACTGGCCTGACTCACACCAACTTGAAAAAGGGCTCTGTATCTGAATTGATATGTTTTATCAGGAAGTAACTTTGTAATCATAATCTGTTCAAGGGTCTCTGTTGTGTCCACAGTCTCCCACTCTTCATCTTCAGGTAGCTTATACTCCACTCTGTACCATTCTGAATCAGACTTCTGGGCTTGTAACTTCAGGGTTACGCTGTTGTCTGTTACAGAATCAGCCACAAGAGGCTCAGTTTTAGAGGGAAGCTGAAATTTATGGCTGATGAGATTTCCAGATTTATAAAGACAGATTGTCACCCCAGGATTTTCCTCATCAGGGATGGAGTGAATGATAAATCTTGTTGTCTTGTTGCTTTGGTTAATTTCTGCAAACTCAATGAATTGCTGGGAATACTTTCTGAAATTCTGGATGATTAACTCTTCACTTGGCTCTGACAGATGATATGAGGACTGACAAGGGGCCTTAAGGTAGCGTTTCATTACTGATATGTATGACTGACACACATGGAGTGAGGTGAAAGTCAAGCAGACAATATTTTTAATACTAGTATTGTAAATTAAGTTATCCAGGCCATTTGTAACAATATCAAGTTTCTTTTCTTTAATTTGATTAAAGACATTTGTGAGCATGCTGATTTCCTTTTCTCTTTTATTCAGCCATGTTGTTATAGCACACTTGTTAAATGGCGACTTTTCCTTCTTCTTCAGGATGTCTGTCAGCTGTTTCTCTTTTGCACCCCCACCCCTTATATTTGGTAAGACCCTCGCAATGTCTTTTTGGAAAATACATTTATATTGATTAAGCACTGATTTAAATTGTTCTGCATTTTCCTTAATTATCGGAAAGTTATTGACAACACTGTCCTTCATGATGTCATTACATCTCATGATGTGCTCGTCTATCTCCTCCAGGACCTCCTGAGATTTGGACACGAGTGCCACACTGATCTCTTGTACAAGCTGAGCAGCCTGTGAATTTAGATGTTTCAGTGGGTATAACCAGACCTGGATGGGCACTGCTAGCTCGTCAACTTTTACAAGTTTATTTGGTAAGTTTGTATAAATCTCCATGGCATCCTGAAAGCTTGTAGGATTGTGATGAAGAAGAAAATCACCATAGAATGTGCAGTTAAAATGGTCAGCAATTTTCTTGTCAGCATCTGTCATTTTTAGATCTCCTTTTCCATCTACAGAAATACATTTTTTAATTAATATTTCTAATTTTCCTGCAATATCTTCATTCTCTTCTTCTTTACTGCTGTTTTGATCAAAAACAAAAAAGGCCTGAGCGCCATACAACACGGCCGTGACAACATGGGTGGCCGATTTCTGCTCAAACACTTCTGGATAGTCGACATTCTGCCTCCCCAAGTGGCTCATGCTGAGCTGCTCCATTCTGGTGGTTGTGCTGTAGTGCAGGGTGACCCTGGACTGACGTTTGGATGATTTGGTGTCATTGAGGTACTTGGCAGCCCCACCGACCTCAATCAAGCCACCTAAGAAACTCGCTTTAAGTGAGGCTGTCATGTTTAAGATAAAGGTTTTCTCATCCAAAGAATCTGATGTGATGATCTTGAATTTTGTGTTCTTCTGGGGTTTAATGTTGAGGTCTTTCTTGAGGTTTTCAAAGTCCCATAGAGTGACACCTGGTGAAAAAAACAAAATTAAGGAAACCAAAAAAAAAATGTAATTTGGATCAAACTTGGACCCCACATACCATTGCAGGTTTTGTTTTTTTGAGAGAGAGCAAACCTAAAAAGTTTAATTTTAACTCACCTGGAATGAGCGAGTCAGAGCGACAGTCATAGAGCATCCCCACCTGGAAAGGTCGGCCCAGGGCGGCCATCTCCACAGGGGAGCCATCTTGAGATGACAATCTCAGCCTGAGGAATTAAGCATGTAAATATATTAACATCAGTATTTTGTTAGCATTCACATCTATCCATTTTCTTGTCATCTATACTAATAAAAGGCAAAGCCCTCACTGACTGACTGACTGACTGACTGACTGACTGACTCACTCACTCACTCATTACTAATTCTCCAACTTCTCGTGTAGGTAGAAGGCTGAAATTTGGCAGGCTCATTCCTTACAGCTTACTTACAAAAGTTAGGCAGGTTTCATTTCGAAATTCTATGCGTAATGGTCATAACTGGAACCTGTTTTTTGTCCATATACTCTAATGGAGGAGGCGGAGTCACGTATCACACCACACCACATCACACCTCCTACGTAATCACGTGAACTGAAAACAAGGAAGAGATTTACAGCATGAGTCAAACGTGGGAACGAAGGTAAATGACGTTAATTGTTGAGTGTCTTTTAATACTGTGCAAGCATACATATTAACACATGTGCAATTAAACGTGTGCATTTACGGGGTGATTTCTCAGGCTTAAAAGCTCGCCTTTTATTAAAAAGGTAAATGCAAACTCTTTTCATTCTGAAGGGCACAAACCACGTTAGATTTCAGCCGTTAAACGTGCAAAAATGTCGGTACACCAGATAAATAAGCGCAACATATCAGTTGTATTGTATGCTTACAATACATAGAGAAATGTGTTAATCGTTAACTAATATTATGGGATGGTGTTTTTCGACTCGCGCCTTGATTTAAACGATTGCATGTCTTGGTGGGTTTGTGTAGCTTATTGTCAATATCTTTACACCTCTTTTTAAGACTTAATTTAAAAAGGTTTTCTTTTCTTCTTAATTAAAATTTAAAAGCAATACTTCACCGCTGCGAAGCCCCTCTAGCACAGTGAGTGTGTACGCCTGATGAGCCAAGAATAAGGGGGAAACACGTGTCGCGTACTCTTCGCATTATTTGACAGTAAACTATTTTCAACCGTTCTATGATCTGCTTCTCACAAATGAAGGCACCGTGGCTGATGTTAGCTGACTTGCTGGCCAACCATAAGCGTTACCTGGTAGGTAACCACCCACTCACTTCACTCCCTTACGGGAATTGAACCTCGGACGTCAGCACTAGAGGCGAAGCCCCTAAAATTGCGCCACGGCGTGTGGTTCGTTTATTTGACAGCATGTAGATCGGGGTAATTACATTCACGCCATTCGTAGCCTGATTCACAATCTGATTGTATGGGTGGTTACCTACCAGGTAACGCTTATAGTTGGCCAGCAAGTCAGCTCGAAGTGATCACTCGAGTGAAGGCAGCTTCACAAAAAAACAGATCCTTAACAAACTGTTATTGGTATATTTCCCTCAATTTAAAAAGGTTTTCTTTTCTTCTTAATAAAAATTTAAAAGCAATACTTCACCGCTGCGAAGCACGGGGATTTGAGCGACTGACGCATACAGACATATTCATGAGTGCAGGTACTTCGGAAAGAATGCACCGTGTAAACCTAAAGTTTAAATTAAGTTCATAGACCTACAAAAGGTTGCCATTGATTTCAGGCAAGATTGCTTTTCTCCTGTACAACTATACGTTGCATTCTCAAGGGTGTGCTTGCACGGCGTGTTCATATTACAGCCAGAGTGCTGAACTGACAACGTGGTATACAAACAGAACTATAACAATCGTAATAAACGAACAAAAAAATAGCGGACAACCCATGGATTAAATAAAAAAGCTGCTTCCGTTGGTGAAGCAACGAGAAAGGAAGACCTTATATGGCGTTCGTTTATAAAACAGCGGAGAGGCTGTGTGAAGTCAGCTTCACAAAAAACCAGATCCTTAACAAATTGTTTTTGGTATATTTTCCCTCAATTTAAAAAGGTTTTCTTTTCTTCTTAATAAAAATTTAAAAGCAGTACTTCGCCGGTGCGAAGCGTGTGGATTTGAGCGACTGACGCATATAGACATATTCATGAGTGCAGGTACTTCGGAAACAAAGCACCGTGTAAACCTAAAGTTTAAATTAAGTTCATAGACCTACAACAGGTTGCCATTGATTTCAGGCAAGATTGCTTTTCTCCTGTACAACTATACGTTGCATTCTTAACAGTAAGCTTGCACAGCTTGGTCATATTACAACCTGAGTGCTGAACTGACAACGTGATATAGAAACAGAACTATAACAATCGTAAAAAAAGAAAAAAAAAAAAGCGAAGAACCCTTGGATTTAATAAAAAGGCTCCTTCCTTGGCGAAGCAAGGAAAAAGGAAGACCTTATATGGCGTTCGTTTATAAAGCAGCGGAAAAGCTGTGTGAAGTCAGCTTCACAAAAAAACAGATCCTTAACAAATTGTTATTCGTATATTTTCCCTCAATTTAAAAAGGTTTTCTTCTTAATAAAAATTTAAAAGCAGTACTTCGCGGGGATTTAGATATAGATATATATATATATATATAGATGTATATAGAGATATAGATATAGATATATATAGATATAGATATATAGATATACATATATTGATATAGATATATATATATATATGTATGTATGTCTATATATATATATATATATATAAGCTTATAAGTACTGCCTTACTTCTCTTTAAGAAAGGAAGATGTAATGATACTTGATTTAAACGATTGCATGTCTTGGTGGGTTTGCGTAGCTTATTGTCAATATCTTTACACGTTTTTTTAAGACTTATTGACTGAAACGGGCTTTCACGAAAAAACTTAGGGCTTTGCTACAGGATACACCCTCCACAAGTTAAGAAAGTAAAAATAAAAGTGTATATTTCTGTTTTATTTAAACCTTTTAAGTTCGTATGCATAGCCCCATTTGGCTGTTTTAGTTTTTTTTTTTCTTTCTTCAGTAATATTTAATCTCCTTAAAGAAAAAGAACATATGCATTTTACTTTTTTTGTATCTCTTTAGTAATATTTTAGTGTAAAAGGATAACCAGTATTTAAACCTTTTATGTTACTTTATAAAGTTATTTTACACAATGTTGAAAAATTAATAAGAAAGCTACATAATTTGGCAGCTGCTGCTTTAATTTTCAATGAAATGAAAAAAGCTCTCCAAGAGAAAACCTCAATGAAGAAGAAACAGTTTGCACTTTCTAAAAAGGAGAAACCCTCATTTATAAAGGTTTGCTGCAGATGACTTAACTGAAAATAAATGAATAGTTCATATTTATCTATTTGACTTATGCCTTTATTCCAGCAACTTGCAACATCTGAGGTACAATTTGTTACATTATTTTTGTTTTTTGAAGCACAGGTAGGTGAAGTGATTTCCTCAGGGTCACACAGTGGTGTCAGCACCAGGATTTGAACTGACAAGCTCCGGGTTTACTGAAATATTACTGAAGAAAGAAAAAAAATGAAAACGGGCAAATAGGGCTATGCATACAAATGTCCATCCATCCATTATCCAACCCACTATATCCTAATGCAGGAGACAATCCCTGCCAACACAGGGCACAAGGCAGGAAACAAACCCCGGGCAAGGTGCCAGCCCACCGCAGGGCGCGCACATCCACACCCACACACCAGGGACAATTTAGAATCGCCAATGCACCTAACCTACATGTCTTTGGACTGTGGGAGGAAACCGGAGTACCCGGAGGAAACCCAGACAGACACGGGGAGAACATTCAAACTCTACACAGGGAAGTGAACCTGGGTCTCCTAACTGGCACCTTTCACTGCACCACCATACCGCCTGCATACAAACTTAAAAGGTTTAAATAAAACAGAAATATATACCTTTATTTTTACTTCCTTAACTTGTGGAGGGTGTATCCTGTAGCAAAGCCCTAAGTTTTTTCATGAAAGCCCCTTTCAGTCAATAAGCCTTAAAAACAGGTGTAAAGCTAAACTTGCAGCACCGCTAATCAATTACACTTGCCTAACGTCTCTCCTAAGGGGAGATACTGTGGGATCTGGGCATCCGTCAAAGCACCAATCACAGGCCCGATTAGAAAGCGGGAAGCTGTGATTTGTCGTCTCCCTCCCATGTAACAATCACAGCCCGTGTTACAACGCACTATGTATGTATGTGTATATGTATATATGAAGAGGATGGATGGATGGATGTATGTATATGTGTGTGTGTATGTATTTGTGTATATGTATGTGTATATATATGTTGATATGTGTATATATATATATGTATATATATGTGGATGTGTTTATGTATATATATATATATATATATATATATATATATGTATATATGTATATATATGTATATGTAGATATGTGTATATATGTATATATGTTTATGTATATTTATATATATATGTTTACATAACCTCTTTAACACACTACTTCTCCGCTGTGAAGCGCGGGTATTTTGCTATATATATATATATATATATATATATATATATATGTCAATGTATGTATGTATATATGTATGTCTATATTTATATATATATATATATATACAGTATGTGCATATGTATATATATATGTGTATATATATGTAGATATGTATATATTTATATGTATATACATGTACATATGTATATGTATATGTAGATGTGTAAATTTGTATATGTATATATATGTATATGTGGATGTGTATATGTATGTATACAGTGATCCCTCGCTATATCGCGCTTCGCCTTTCGCGGCTTCACTCCATCGCGGATTTTATATGTAAGCATATTTAAATATATATCGCGGATTTTTCGCTGCTTCGCGGGTTTCTGCGGACAATAGGTCTTTTAATTTCTGGTACATGCTTCCTCAGTTGGTTTGCCCAGTTGATTTCATACAAGGGACGCTATTGGCAGATGGCTGAGAAGCTATCCAGCTTACTTTCTCCCTCTCTCTCTCTCTCGCGCTGACGTAGGGGGTGTGAGCAGGGGGGCTGTGTGCAGCTGTTTCCTGAAGGACATGCTGCACGGAGCTTCGCATACTTAAAAGCTCAAAGGGCACGTATTGATTTTTTTTATCTGTCTCTCGCTATCTCTCTCTCTCTCTCTCTCTCTCTTCCTGCTCCTGACAGAGGGGGTGTGAGCTGCCGCCTTCAACAGCTTTGTACCGGCGGTGCTTCGCATACTTAAAAGCCGTATTGATTTTTTTTTTGACTGCTTGCTTTGCACTCCTTTGAAAAGGAAGATATGTTTGCATTCTTTTAATTGTGAGACAGAACTGTCATCTCTGTCTTGTCATGGAGCACAGTTTAAACTTTTGAAAAAGAGACAAATGTTTGTTTGCAGTGTTTGAATAACGTTCCTGTCTCTCTACAACCTCCTGTGTTTCTGCGCAAATCTGTGACCCAAGCATGACATTCTAAAAATAACCATATAAACATATGGTTTCTACTTCGCGGATTTTCCTATTTCGCGGGTGGCTCTGGAACGCAACCCCCGCGATGGAGGAGGGATTACTGTATATATGTATATGTAGATATGTATATATATATATGTATATGTATATATATGTTTACATAACCTCTTTAACACACTACTTCTCCGCTGCAAAGCGCGGGTATTTTGCTAGTTTTTAATATTATGCAAGGTTGCTGGGTGAAGAAGAGTGTATCTTGGCAGGACTGGGCACAAGGCAGGAACCACTGCTAGAGGAGCAGCCAGTCCATTGCAGACTACACTCACATTTACTCACTCTTCGGCCTATTGAAGTGGCAAATGAAGTGGCATTATGGTACATGGGTTAGACTCAGAGCTCTGGCTTCAAACCTGTTTTGGTCACCAGCTGTGTAGAATTTGCACGTTCTGCTTTCTTTTGGTGCTCTGCTCTTCATCTTCATCCCGCCTTTGGTCTACTGTTGCCAGAATAAGCCCTGGCTTTCATGATCCTAATACCTGTATTGCATTATGCAAATTCAATAAATGAATGGAAAAAAGTATTTTATAAAGATACAAAAACATTTTTGGTAATTCAGAAATATAACTAGGGCTTTTGCCAAACTGATCAGGAGGGTCCCACAAATGCATATATGATGAAGCCCAGGATTCTGAATATAAATATTGTATGAATCAAATCAGAACATTTACCCAAATATTACATTTTTTAATGCAGCATTAGTGCCATGCATTGTGACCAAATCAATAAAGAAATTATTTTTCCACCCATCCATCCATTTTCCAACCCACTGAAATCCAAACACAGGAGTCTACTGGAGCCAATCCCAGCTAACACAGGGCAGGAACCAATCCCGGGCAGGGTGCCAACCCACCGCAGGACAAACTCAAACACACCCACACACCAAGCACACACTAGGGCCAATTTAGAATCACCAATTCACCTAACCTGCATGTCTTTGGACTGTGGGAGAAAACCAGAGCACCCGGAGGAAACCCACGCAGACACGGGGAGAACATGCAAACTCCACACAGGGAGGAGCCAGGAAGGGAACCCGGGTCTCCTAACTGTGAGGCAGCAGCGTTACCACTGCGCCACCCTGAAATAACTTTTGTAAAGTTTTTTTTTTCAAATTGTCTTATTTAATCCTTTGTGGTCTATGGATTTATAGCGTAAATGGACTGATGGGAGTGGTTGCTGAAGTTGAGGTAAAGAGGACAACACCATCTGCATAAAGCAACAATTTTACCCCAAGCCCCCTCCCAACTGCACACCTGCCTTAATTTCCTGTCTATGAAAGCCACAAATAGAAACAACGACAAGACACGGCCTTGATGGAGTTCAACACCCTCAATGAATAAGTCGTTGTTGTTTTACATTTGTGTATTCTTCTTATATACTTAAGAGTAAACTGTTCTGTGATCCCAATAGAGTCCAGCTGCGAACCTCCAGTGCTCCACTCCATACTGGAGGTTGTTGCTTTACATTATACGTCAGTGATACGCCTGGTTACACTATGGTTAAGATTAGGGTTGGGGTGAATTATCTGACTCAAGTCAAGTAAACCAGGTGACAAAATCCTACAATCCAACTGGAGGTCCTGTGGAGCTGTGGAGGTCTGCAGCAAGACTAGTCCCCTGCAATCATTTCTTTGTCCTGCTGTGTCTTCTTAACAAATCTACTATGGGGAGGTCACTACCATAGTATGAGGTTCATTAGGAGAAAGTCCATCATCAGTAAGCCACTCAGTTACCAGACCTTGTAATGCCCTGATAAGCCAACATACCATACTGTTGAATCATATTTTACAGAAAAACTGATAACAGTCTCTGGAAATATATGAAGGCACTGCTGTAGTTGGTCCATTGTCCCTGATACCCACTAATCAGTCTGCCATAAGGATTCATCTACAATTTAGGACCATAACTTTCTTATGCACTCTATTCATATATAACAAGGTATCTTTTCTAACAAAAAAGGATGGAGGCAGATTTCTGTTTCAAAAGAGCTGTACAGTCATCCCTCACCTATCGCGGGGGTTGCGTTCCAGAGCCCCCCGCAATAGGTGAAAATCCGTGAAGTAGCGACCTATATTTATTTTATTATTTATATATATTTTAAGGCTTTATAAACCCTTCCCATACTCTTATAAACCTTTCTCACTCTGTTATTAACCTTTCCCGCACACTTATAAACACTTCCTACGCTCTTAAACACTTTCTACACTTTTAAACCACCTATGGGAGGGGCCAAGGAGGTCGGGTGCAGTGTGAGTTGGGTGGTGGCCGAAGGCGGGGACCTTGGTGGTCCGATCCTCGGCTACAGAAGCTGGCTCTTGGGACGTGGAATGTCACCTCTCTGAAGGGGAAGGAGCCTGAGCTAGTGCGCGAAGTTGAGAGGTTCCGGCTAGATATAGTCGGACTCACCTCGACGCACAGCTTGGACTCTGGAACCAATCTCCTTGAGAGGGGCAGGACTCTCTACCACTCTGGAGTTGCCCCCGGTGAGAGGCGCCGAGCAGGTGTGGGTATACTTATTGCCCCCCGACTTGGAGCCTATACATTGGGGTTTACCCCAGTAGACGAGAGGGTAGCCTCCCTTCGCCTTCGGGTGGGGGGACGGGTCCTAACTGTTGTTTGTGCGTATGCACCGAACAGCAGTTCGGAGTACCCACCCTTTTTGGAGTCCCTGGAGGGGGTGCTAGAGGGCATACCTTCTGGGGACTCCCTCGTTCTGCTGGGAGACTTCAATGCTCATATGGGCAATGACAGTGAGACCTGGAAGGGCGTGATTGGGAGGAATGGCCCCCCCGATCTGAACCTGAGTGGTGTTTTGTTATTGGACTTCTGCGCTCGTCACGGATTGTCCATAACGAACACCATGTTCAAGTTCATATGTGCACTTGGCACCAGGACACCCTAGGCCTCAGTTCGATGATCGACTTTGTGGTCGTGTCGTCGGACTTGCGGCCACATGTCTTGGACACTCGGGCGAAGAGAGGGGCGGAGCTGTCAGCTGATCACCACCTGGTGGTGAGTTGGCTTCGATGGTGGGGGAGGATGCCGGTCAGGCGTGGTAGGCCCAAACGTGTTGTGAGGGTCTGCTGGGAACGTCTGGCAGAGCGCCCTGTCAGAAGTAGCTTCAACTCCCACCTCCGGCAGAACTTCGACCACGTCCCGAGGGAGGTGGGGGACATTGAGTCCGAATGGGCCATGTTCCGTGCCTCTATTGTTGAGGCGGCTGACCAGAGCTGTGGCCGTAAGGTAGTTGGTGCCTGTCGTGGCGGCAATCCCCGAACCCGTTGGTGGACACCGGTGGTGAGGGATGCCGTCAAGCTGAAGAAGGAGTCCTACTGGACCCTTTTGTCCTGTGGGACTCTGGAGGCAGCTGATAGGTACCGGCAGGCCAAGCGGAATGAGGCTTTGGTGGTTGATGAGGCAAAAACTCGGGCATGGGAGGAGTTTGGGGAGGCCATGGAGAACGACTTTCGGACGGCTTCGAGGAGATTCTGGTCCACCGTCCGGCGTCTCAGGAGGGGGAAGCAGTGCAGTGTCAACACTGTACATGGTTGGGATGGTGCGCTGCTGACCTCGACTTGGGACGTTGTGGGTCGGTGGGGGGAGTACTTCGAAGACCTCCTCAATCCCACTAACATGCCTTCCAATGAGGAAGCAGAGCCTGGGGACTCGGAGGTGGGCTCCCCCATCTCTGGGACTGAGGTCACCGAGGTGGTCAAAAAACTCTTTGGTGGCAGGGCCCCGGGTGTGGATGAGATACGCCCGGAGTTCCTCAAGGCTCTGGATGTTGTAGGACTGTCTTGGTTGACACGTCTCTGCAACATCGCATGGACATCAGGGACAGTGCCTCTGGATTGGCAAACCGGGGTGGTGGTCCCCCTCTTTAAGAAAGGGGACCGGAGGGTGTGTTCCAACTACAGAGGGATCACACTCCTCAGCCTCTCTGGAAAAGTCTATTCGGGGGTTCTGGAGAGGAGGGTCCGTCGGATAGTCGAGCCTCGGATTCAGGAGGAACAGTGTGGTTTTCGTCCTGGTCGCGGAACAGTGGACCAGCTCTATACCCTTAGCAGGGTCCTGGAGGGTGCATGGGAGTTTGCCCAACCAGTCTACATGTGTTTTGTGGACTTAGAAAAGGCGTTCGACCGTGTCCCTTAGGGAATCCTGTGGGGGGTACTCCGAGAGTAAGGGGTACTGGACCCCCTGATAAGGGCTGTTCGGTCCCTGTACAACCGATGTCAGAGCTTGGTCCACATTGCCAGCAGTAAGTCGAACCCGTTTCCAGTTGAGAGTTGGACTCCGCCAGGGCTGCCCTTTGTCACCGATTCTGTTCATAACTTTTATGGACAGAATTTCTAGGCGCACCCAGGGCATTGAGGGGGTCCGGTTTGGTGGGCTCAGGATTGGGTCACTGCTTTTTGCAGATGATGTTGTCCTGTTTGCTTCATCAGGCCGTGACCTTCAGCTCTCTCTGGATCGGTTCGCAGCCGAGTGTGAAGCGGCTGGAATGAGAATCAGCACCTCCAAATCCGAGACCATGGTCCTCAGCCGGAAAAGGGTGGAGTGCCCTCTCAGGGTTGGTAGCGAGATCCTGCCCCAAGTGGAGGAGTTCAAGTATTTCGGGGTCTTGTTCACGAGTGAGGGAAGAATGGAGCGTGAGATTGACAGGCGGATCGGTGCGGCATCCGCAGTAATGCGGGCTCTGCATCGGTCTGTCGTGGTGAAAAAGGAGCTGAGCCGCAAGGTGAAGCTCTCAATTTACCAGTCGATCTATGTTCCTACCCTCACCTATGGTCATGAGCTATGGGTAGTGACCGAAAGAATGAGATCGTGAATACAAGCGGCTGAAATGAGTTACCTCCGCAGGGTGTCTGGGCTTTCTCTTAAAGATAGGGTGAGAAGCTCAGTCATCCGAGAGGGACTCAGAGTAGAGCCGCTGCTCCTCCACATCGAGAGGAGTCAGATGAGGTGGCTCGGGCATCTGATCAGGATGCCTCCTGGATGCCTCCCTGGTGAGGTGTTCCGGGCACATCCAACCGGGAGGAGGCCCCGGGGAAGACCCAGGACACGCTGGAGGGACTATGTCTCTCGACTGGCCTGGGAACGCCTTGGGATTCTCCTGGAAGAGCTAGAAGAAGTGGCCGGGGAGAGGGAAGTCTGGGCATCTCTGCTCAAGCTGCTGCCCCCGCGACCCGACCTCGGATAAGCGAAAGAGGATGGATGGATACACTTTTAAACACTGCAGAGCAACACTACGTGCAGTGATCAGACGTCGATGTGTCTGCCACTCACTTTGTGAAGGGGGACAGCTAAACGAACGCTAAGCAGAAGTGGACTTTGTGCTGCTTCTGCCAAAATGCCTGCTTGTCACTCTGCGCATTCTGAAGGAGGAGGAGGAGGAGGAAGACGGGGTGGGTGTGAGGGCTGAACGCAAGTGTGCTCAAACTCCCCTCCCCGGAGGCGCGGTACTCTCCTTCCACTTCGTGTTGTGAAGGGGGGTGGAGAGAGAGCTGAATGCATGCTAAGGAGAAGTGGACTTTCTGCTGGCTTTGTGCTGCTTGTGTTAATAATTTAAAAGCCTGTACAGCAGCTATTTTTCTGTCTCACTGCCTTGTCTTGCGTGAAATTATGTTTTAGAATAGTGAGATGTTACTCATATCCTTAGCCCTACATCCACATATCATATGTGCTAACAAAGTGTGTTTCTTAAGTTTACATGTGTTTAAAGCATGTGGGATGGGTATTTTAAGGCTTAAACTATAAAAATGTTTATTTATATGATCTTTGTATATCGTGGATTTTCACAGTGGCGCAATGGTAGCGCTGCTGCCTCGCAGTTGGGACACCTGGAGACCTGGGTTCGCTTCCCGGGTCCTCCCTGCGTGGAGTTTGCATGTTCTCCCTGTGTCTGCGTGGGTTTCCTCCCACAGTCCAAAGACATGCAGGTTAGGTGGATTGGCGATTCTAAATTGTCCCTAGTGTGTGTGGGTGTGTTTGTGTGTGTCCTGCGGTGGGTTGGCACCCTGCCCGGGATTGGTTCCTGCCTTGTGCCCTGTGTTGGCTGGGATTGGCTCCAGCAGACCCCCGTGACCCTGTGTTCGGATTCAGCGGGTTGGAAAATGGATGGATGGATTTTCACCTATCGCTGATGGGTCTGGAATGTTACTTCCACGATAGGCGGGCAATCAATTGTATTTAAAAAACCCGCAATACAGTGAAGCTGCAATAGGTGAACCGCGATATGGCGAGGGATGATTCTCTGCAGCTGCTCGCACGTGGAAGGGCCAAATCAAAACAATCACAAATTTGCTTCCTCTCACATATCCTCCCAGATCTTAAATGCTAAACTTTATAAACAATGCTTTACAAATTACTGGGGCAATTAATATTGCAGGTCAAATCTCTTAGTCTAAGTTTAAAATAATGAACCAAACAGGCCAGAAATCATACAGTCCTCTTAAACAATGGATCACTAAAGCTACCTCAAGATGCTCTGCTGGTGCCCCCCTTTTCAGCTCCTTTCGAGCATCGGCCATTCGCACTGTCACGGTGCTGTCTACTCAACTGCTTGCCTCCCCTCTACCGCACCCTCGGATAGTGATGGGCCGCTCGATACTCCGGTTTCAACACTGTGTCGAGCTTTCGAAGCGCTTGTGCTCTAAGCGCCGCTTCAAGGCTTGTTTCAAATGCGCCCGTCACGTGATTTTGAGGCACGCTAGCGTAACGACGTCATTGCTATCTGCGCAGTCAGCAGTCGATTTGGTCATTTACTCGTCTGCTAATCTGCTTTGGCTCAAAGCATTAAAGCAGTTGTCATTGCTACAGCAATAAGGGGTATTGACGCGAGTTCAAATCCCAATTAGGGCTCGCATATGTTAAAATAAAGACTTTGTATAAAACAATTATGTAGTACAGGTCTGTAAACTAACAAATATATTTTGGAGACATTATGAACGATTTACATGGGGCACCTTTTTCCTTGGTGTGAAATCATGTCCACCTAGAATCTGTAATAAATTGATGAGCATATTTTGCATAAGGTAGCACATATTATAACAATCCAGAATTTACTCTACCCCATGTCGGTCATATCAGAGAGGTTAAGAAACGCTTCACTAAAGCCGACGTGGTCATTACACCAGTATAAATGCGCCCCTGAGCAGCCATGAGTCGAGGTAATTCTTGGTAGCGAAAACCAATCAGATCGCTTTCTGCTACCAAGATTCTACCAGGAATTGAAAGCTCGGGCCAATCGCGGCCCGTATCGGCTACCAAGAATTGACCATTCACAACCCGGCCCGGCTACCAAGGATTGGCCAATGACGGCTCTGTCGGCTACCAAGATTTGGCGAATCACGGCTCGTGTTGGCTACCAAAACTGAAAAAGTGCGGGCCAGCCTCTTGTCAGTTAATGTATTCTGCAAAAGCTTGTTTGAGTCTGCACACAGACACTTTGCGATTTGCGTTTCATTTTGAACTTTCTAAAAATGTTACTCACGAGTATCGGTTTGTACAGATATATTTACATTCACGTACACATTTTTTGAATGATGTTTTAAACATTCTTGGTGCAGTTTATTACATTTATTAAATATGTGTGCAAAACGTGTAAAGACAGATATATCCATCCATTTTCCAACCCGCTGAATCCGAACACAGGGTCACGGGGTCTGCTGGAGCCAATCCCAGCCAACAAGGAAAGAAACAATCCCAGGCAGGGTGCCAACCCACCGCAGGACACAAACTCCTAGCACACACTAGAATCGCCAATCCACCTAACCTGCATGTCTTTGGACTGTGGGAGGAAACCCACGCAGACACAGGGAGAACATGCAAACTCCATGCAGGGAGGACCCGGGAAGCAGACCCGGCTCTCCTAACTGCGAGGCAGCAGCATTACCACTGCACTACCCAAAGACAGATATAATAATGTATAAATATAATAAACATTGAATCGTATAATCATAGTTTCATTTTGTATACTTAACACTAATTTCACAAATCGTTCATATCAGTGCTGATACAGAATAATAATAATTATAGTTATACTCTATATTAACATTGATGTTATAAAATATGCTTATAAAATAGACCTACACCTTTAATACTCAGACGATTCTAATCATGCTGTAGAACAGCATATATATCTATCTATATATATATATGGAAGTGAAGGTCTGTGATACTGTTTGCATATTAGCAGCGGGAGATCCCCAAAGGGAGAAAAAATAAATCACGTATCCAGGCCCGGATTTCAGTTTTCATCGCCCCTAGGCAATATTCTTCCCTTTTTTATTATTTATTACTATATAAATGAATGTATAAATGAAAAAAAAAAAAAAATTGTCTAAACTGTGGCGCCTCTTTGTAAATCCGGCCCTGCACGTATCATAAAATACTTTTTATTCCTGAGCTTTCAGCCCCTACCAGGAGCCTTCATCACAGGATAATGCTTAGACTTACATGAATCAAAGGCAATATATAGCAAAATTAGTTGGGGGGGGGGGGGGGGGGGGGGGGGGTACAGGTCGTAACGTTTTATTTATTATGAACATGTTCTTCTTAAGTTGGCATATGCTGGATTTATGTCCAGGTGTCTGTTGATGGCATTCTCATTTGATAGCCAGCTCTCTGGCACTTTTAGTACTGGCCTTAAATCTTACTTGTACATTGTCCCAGTTAAATGTATGTCCTGTTGATATAGTATACGTATAGATCAATGATAGTGAGTCCTTCCTTCTAACGGCGTTGTGATGTTCCTGTATGCGAGTTGCAATTCTTTTTGATGTTTGTCTTATGTATACCGCTGAGCAAGAACTGCATGGAATGCTATAAACTGCGTTTCATGTTTCTGCTGTCAATTTCTGATTTTTGGCGTTGAAAAGGGACAGTGCGCAGATTGTTCGTGGGTTTGTGTGCTGTTCTGATGCCTGATTTGGCCAGGATATATATAAAAGATGATATGCTGTGGCATCCCCTGACAGGAGTAGCCGAATGATGAAGAAGAAGATATATATAATTAACTAAATGGTGTGTGTGCTGTTTACTATAAGTATATAAACATTTCCCTTCTTAATATTTCTAAATAATTATTTTTACCTACTTCAAATTAATTAAATGTCAGCATCAACTAGAATATATTACTTCCCAAATTTTATAAATACATACAAACACAAGGCTGTACACTATTATTTATTCATTCTTATTGTGTTTTCATTTTTATTGCACCACTCTTGATTATCTGTGCGTCTGTCTGAGACCATGGTAAAGGTGCTATATAAGTAAGTGACATGCGTTATTATTTGTTAGAATTATGATTCAATAGAATGGGCAGGCAGCTTGTTTAAGTGTGATTTTTAACTTTGCTTGTTGTCTGTGTGTTCCTTGACAAATCATTCATTAAATAGTTTTTGTTTAATCAAGAAAGAAAAATAAACAACTATATCTGCAATGTAGGATTCAAAGCACCGTTCGTTGAAGAGAAAGTTTTTTAAAAATTTAGTTTAGAGATATATTCTTCCATTCAGCAATGTGCCATGAGAGGGATTCCAACCTGTATTTCTATAATAATTCTTGGTAGGTCGTCTCTCAAGAATCGTAGCTATACCTCGACTAATATGCGATATCCTATGCGCAGGCCCAGTTCTGCCAGTCGTGCAAATCGTGCATGTACGAAGGCGGTGTTCTGACATTTCAGCATTCCTATCAGAATGGCATACTCTGGGCTAATGCGCAAGCGCAGAACGTTAACACGGTATTTGCGCAAAACGCGCAACATTATCAGCGCTATTGTTGCCATGCATCTTTTATTTAAATACAGTTTAACATGTCAGGGAAGTTGTTGAACATTATCAGCGGTATTGTTGCCATGCATCTTTTATTTAAATACAGTTTGACCTACCGGTATGCTATTCTGACAAAGTATGCTGAACTGACAGAACAGCGGCCGAACAAAGAGGGCGGTCGCGGCTCGGCGCGGGGCTTGTCTTTTCCCTTCGAATGTCGGTAACTTGCTTCAAAGAAAAGCGGGCAAGTCACAATACGTGAATTGTGGCAGCTCAAGTACGCAGCACATCAATCAAAAGTTTTTGTAGTGTTCAGTGTTTAAACGAGTGAAGGTATTATAGGGTGAGGGGGCTGCTGAAATTAAATGACACGATGGCGGCTTCGCCTCTAGAACGTGCTGATACTTCGTGAGGCTTCACTCCGCCCACACTGTAAAAAAATAAATCTTGCATGTGTGAAAAATAATAATAAAAAATAGCTAACTATACGCAAAATAATCATTACTTTAATTAATAAAAATGGGGTTTACCCCTTTTTATTAATCATTTAATTCTAATTCAATAAAAAAATTAAGAATAATGTTAACTTATTATTTTCTTAAAATGTAAACATTTTTTATAACTTATTCTAAGTAAAAAAAACTATAACTAACACATTCAGCTGTAACGCTTATCCATAATAAGAGCTATTTTACTACAAACGTGTAAGTATAAAGCTTATTAATTCCGTAATGAATTACTGTAATAGTATTTCATTTCGTAGTTACGGACGTAAGCAGTTGTTGTTTTCATGAAACCTTTCCCTTCATGTGGGAAACATGGCGAGCAAAGTAGTGTCTTTCTAACAACCTACCTCGTTGGTTTGCTTGAAAATGCAAACACATTTCTTGGATGGTTATGTATGTTCATTTTTTTTTTTTTATTGTTTAAAACTTTTATTTTACACAGACAAAGAAAATGACACTTTGAGATAAGTTTGAGAACGCTATGGCGTTTGTCCTAAACTACGACCTGTAAACACCATAAAAAGACGTTTGCCTAACCGTCACGGTATTATTTGACCTCTTATTTAATTAGTGTTCTACACAGGTAATGTATTTTCTAGTTAATTTTTAATACTGTGATTTATTTAGCGATGTTTGATTTCCTACATCCTATTTTATTTCATTATTTTCGCTATCGCATACTGAAAAGTAATGGAAAAGACGGCCATTCATTTAAGCGGCTATGCTGGGCGTAAATACAGGACGTGTGTGAAGAGCGCCATCTGCCAGGGGATTTCACTCTTGCACTCTCTACGTTTCCTTCCCATTTAGCACTCATTCCTGGAACATTATTTGATTGAGATATACTGTACTTTTTGAAGAAAGTTTAAAAAGAGAAAAGAAAATTTTCATTGACATTTGAATGTCAGTAATTCAGTAAAAATTATCCTCAGACATTTGATTTAATTTTCCTTTGAAAATATAACTCCGTTGTTGTGACTATCTGTGTATGTTCAAATAAATAAAGATATATGGAATTTTAGCATGTATTTGTTATACAGTCATTACTGTCCAGCGCTGCATTATTACTCTTTTTTTTTTGAGTACTGTAATTCAAATGAAAATCGGAGTAAAATAAACCATTTTTGCCACTACTTATATTTAATCAAACTCATTTATTTTAAGTAAATTTGATTAATGAATAAATTTAGTTTACTCAATAGTGCAGTACACTATATTAAATCTACTCAAAAATATTGCTTGTAATTTGTTGCCTTATTTTTTTTAAGTACTTTTAACGTGTTATTTTTTACAGTGCATCACTACCCTTGGAGGTATGAATGATGCACTCGCTGGTATTTGCATGTGAGCGTTCAATCAGCCAAGCAACCCAACAACCTCGGAGCAGTGCGGGCACGCGGACATGTGCACCCGCACCCACTCGGAGCCTGCGCACTCGGGGGAACCCGACTATTTGTTAAAATTACACATCACCAAGGAGCTTCATCCATCCATCCATCCATTTTCCAACCCGCTGTATCCGAACACAGGGTGACGGGGGTCTGCTGGAGCCAATCCCAGCCAACACAGAGCACAAGGCAGGAACCAATCCCACCGCAGGATACACACAAACACCAAGCACACACTAGGGCCAATTTAGAATCGCCAGTCCACCTAACCTGCATGTCTTTGGACCGTGGGAGGAAACCGGAGCGCCCGGAGGAAATCCACGCAGACACGGGGAGAACATGCAAACTCCACGGAGCGAGGACCCGGGAAGAGAACCCAGATCTCCTAAGTGCTAGGCAGCAGTGCTACCACTGCCCAAGGAGCTTCAATAATAAATTATTTAAAACATCCGAGCCTACTTTAAAAATTATATAGAGTTTAGTGCAAAATAACACAAATAAATAACATTGTGCTTAAAAAAAAAGTAATCCACAAAAATGCCCAAATGTACAAGTTCATAAAAAGGATATACATAATACTTTGAAATATACGTTCCTATAATAATAATAATACAAACAGACAAAAACAGTTTGTTCATACTAACAGGCTACCATAAATAATGTTCAATCCAGAAACCTTTAATTCAATAGCAACTCCATCCTACATCCATATACTTAAAAGGGAATGTAGAGTGTTCCTCAAAGAGGACATTTTTAACTTTTCCTCGGCTACCTGAGGAAGATTAAAGATATCTTTATTATCACTGTACAACACAATGAAATATTGTTTGGAGCAAACCTATAGATGCCTTAGATAAATGTATATGAGACCAGACATTAAACTACAAGAAGCACAGCTTTAAAAGTAAACACTAAGCTATGAGAAGGTGGGAGCGGAGGATGCCATCATCTACATGCTACACCGATCCCTCTCCTACTTATACAGAGGCAGTGGTGCTGTAAGAATTATGTTTCTAGACTTCTCTAGCACCTTCAACACAATCCAAACTCTGCTCCTTAGGGACAAGCTGACAGAGATTGGAGTAGATTCATACCTGGTGGCATGGATCGTGGACTATCTTAAAGACAGACCTCAGTATGTGCGTCTCGGGAACTGCAGGTCTGACATTGTGGTCAGCAGCACAGGAGTGCCGCAGGGGACTGTACTTTCTCCGGTCCTGTTCAGCCTATATACATAGGACTTCCAATACAACTCGGAGTCCTGCCATGTGCAAAAATTCGCTGATGACACTGCTATCGTGGGCTGCATCAGGAAAGGGCTGGAGGAGGAGTATAGGGACCTAATCAAGGACTTTGTTAAATGGTGCGACTCAAACCACCTACAACTGAACACCAGCAAAACCAAGGAGCTGGTGGTGGATTTTAGGAAGACCAGGACCCTCATGGACACCGTGATCATCAAAGGTGACTGTGTGCAGATGGTGCAGACCTATAAATATCTGGGAGTGCAGCTGGATGATAAATTAGACTGGACTGCCAATACTGATGCGCTGTGCAAGAAAGGACAGAGCCGGTTGTACTACCTTAGAAGGCTGGCGTCCTTCAACATCTGCAATAAGACGCTGCAGATGTTCTACCAGACGGTTGTGGCGAGTGCCCTCTTCTACGCGGTGGTGTGCTGGGGAGGCAGCATTAAGAGGAAAGACGCCTCACGCCTGGACAAACTGGTGAGGAAGGCAGGCTCTATTGTTGGCATGGAGCTGGACAGTTTAACATCTGTGGCAGAGCGAAGGGCGCTCAGCAGACTCCTGTCAATCATGGAGAATCCACTGCATCCACTAAACAGGATCATCTCCAGACAGAAGAGCAACTTCAGCGACAGACTGCTGTCACCGTCCTGCTCCACTGACAGACTGAGGAGATCGTTCCTCCCCCAAACTATGCGACTCTTTAATTCCACCCGGGGGTGTAAACGTTAACATTTAATATTATACAAAGTTATTGTCTGTTTTTCACCTGCATTATTATCAATCTTTAATTTAATATTATTTATTGTATCATTATGCTGCTGCTGGAGAATGTGAATTTCCCATTGGGATTAATAAAGTATCTATCTATCTATCTATCTATCTATCTATCTATCTATCTATCTATCTATCTATCTATCTATCTATCTATCTATCTATCTATCTATCTATCTATCTATCTATGAGAAACACAGTTACTATTATTAATTCCAAATATGCACAGAGTAAAAATAAAGGTAAATATATAAGCATAAATAGATAAAGAATAAATGAAGTCACAGTGAGAATTGCAATCTGGTCATGAGTTCCACATGGGTCGTGTCTAAGTGTGTGACTAAGTTCAGTTCAATCAGTCAGTGGTGGTTCTGTTATAGGAGGAGGTATTGTACTTCACTGTGCGGGTATGCAGGGCACTGAAGCCCCTGCTAGAGAACAGAGGAGAGGAAATGGAAAAAAATAAAATAAAACACCTTTTTGTGATTTCTGCCTTCTCTAGTCACTCGGCTAAAGATTACCTGTGTGCTGCTCACACAATTGCACACTCACGGCAAGAGCATCTCCCGCAAAGCGGTATCGGAAATAATCGATGCAGTGCAAACGCCCGCTAGGTCTCCCAAGCTGAATGTCTGCTTGATCGCCGATCCACTTCACGAATGACACCAGCCGCATTACCAGTGGACAGAAGGCGCCATCAGCGCCTCGGTAAGTAAGCGCCCGCTTGTCTCGACTTCTTCCCACACTTAAATCTCACTTGTTGCTTCAGTAAATAAACGAAACCCCGCCATCTGCAAGCCGACAGAATGACACCCTTTAAGTGATAAGGCGCTACTGATGGACTACGTGCCGTTCACACGCACTTTCACAGACGACACGAGCCCCTTCAGGCACACTTAACTTTGAGACCCTCGGAGTCAATCAAAGCAGGTTATTTTAAATGAAAGAGTTACATTATTATGCACTCAAAAATGCATTACAAAGTGTAATTTTTATGTCGCCGTCATGTTTAACAGCTCATACACTACACTGTAAAAAGCAATTCAAGGGACCTCTAACCACCACTTAATCAAATGCATTCTATTAGGTTAAAAATTCAACTTCAATGATTTTATTAAACATTTTAATTTGAAAACATTATTTAATGTGTTGACGTGAAAGAATTATATTAGTACATATTTTAGCTTAGACTTGTAAGTAATCTAAACTCAAATTCCTTTTTTCATTTACTGAAAAACAAAATTCAAGTTCGTCTAACCTAATCTAACGTTATGGCTACTTAATTTCTCTGTTTCATGAGTGAGCACGAAACTCCTCCCACTTAACATGCTGTGAGAAGATCGTAACGCCATATTGCAAGTGAAACAAACAACTACGGTCAGTGATAGAGCAGCTATTTTAATTGCTGTCAAAGGTGAATAGTACTTAATTTCTCCTTCTATGTAATAATCCTGCATTTTTATTTGCACAATGCTGATAGGACTAGTAAAGTTACTTTACGTCTGTAGAGGTTAAGCTACGGATTCAGGCAGGCTAACGTGATGGCTGTCTAACATTAGGCAGATGAACAGGTAAAAGCTAAGTGATAGAGGAGCAATTTCAAGATAATTATTTACATTGCTCTAACATATAGTTTACTTATTTTGCATAACCGGTTGAATAACTCTAGTGAAATTTAGTGCCATCCATCTTACCATTTTTTCTCAACACTACTTTTTTTTTGTTCGAGCCTCTAATTTCTCATGTGCGTTTCTATGTTAGTTAAGGATTTTAGATGCAATACTGCCTTACTGCATGTAAGCCTGATGCCATTTTGAGAAGATACTTCATTAATTGTAATAATCTTTCTTTGACTTTACTTATTTTCCAGTTGTTAAGTTTAGAGTACTGTGGTGGGTTGGCACCCTGCCCGGGATTGGTTCCTGCCTTGTGCCCTGTGTTGGCTGGGATTGGCTCCAGCAGACCCCCGTGACCCTGTGTTCAGATTCAGCGGGTTGGAAAATGGATGGATGGATAGAAGTTTAGAGTATACTCTGAAGCTATACAGCCATTTTTCTTAAAATTGCTGTTTGTTATTTTCATTTTTGTGCCTTTTTTTGCAATTATTCAAAGTAGCCATTTTAATCAGGATGTATGTTAAACTCACCACCATCATCATATGTGTGTGCTTTGCCTCAAGTGGATTGTAAAGTGTTCCTTTGCTTATAAAATCTGCAGGGGGGATGGAATCAGTGCAATATTATAAATTTTGTCTAAGTTTGTCTTGGTCTTAAAGGTTGAATTGCATAGAGCTCTTTCTGTTTGACCATTTGACCATTGACTGTTTTGACCAAATTAATGGATGTTGCCTCATCAAGGGGAGGACAATCAGGATTGAGGATAAGGCACATTAAGAATCAGCTTCTAGAGGTATGAGAACTAATCAGACTCGTCTTTGAAATTAAGCTTGCTGACTTGTCACCCTTTTGGATTAGTCATATTGGAATTTAATTTTATTCTTTTTTCTCTTTTTACTCAATTAGAACAATACAGTTGAAGTATGGAGAGAGGTGACCATTCGTAGCCTGGTTGTCTACCTTGGAGAAAAGGAACAGGACCTCTTCAAGGAGTTTATTGTAAGTAATTTATCACCGTGGAATCTACACTTTAATATTCCAGGCAAAAACCTGCTATAGGCGCCCGTAATTGTTACTGAAAACCTGTTTCACTTATAAAGTGGTTATTTTTAAAATTTTTGTTGTTTTGATACCTTTCACTGTGATACGCCTAAAGTAAGACATGACATTTTAAAAAAGGAAATTTTTCTCTGTAGACCTCAACCAAAGAATTGAAACTTGAAAGTAAGTTCTACTGTGGCACAATTTGACATCACAAATAGTTGAAACATTCTCACTTTCCTAAAGAATGACACATTATAATGCTAGAGGATAACACAATATATGCAAGAAGGCTTCTTTAAATAATAGAAATAACCACAACAGCATTTTGATAAATCCTGGCAATGGATCTGACCATTGTCCCATTTGTAAATGAGAAAAAAAAAATATGAGTGTATTGACTTAATGCTTAGCCCAAACATATTCAGGTTTCTGATTAGGCTGCCAAACACCATCTTTTCTTTTTGGTGGATTAATACCTGACAACTATGAAGATTCTAGTAAGCTTTCGTGCTCTTGTAATACTTCATATTGGCACTTTTGACCCCAACAAACATGTAAGTAGCTGTGTATGGTTGTGTGTTGGAATGGTTAAAATAATGTCAGCAGTAATAACACAATTCTGTTTTACTAAACCTCTTAATATACTTTTGCATTTGTTCTGCCAGAATATTGAAGAGTTTGAAGCAAACCTTGACAGGCAAGTATTGAACATTGCCATCATCAAAGACCAGAATCCAAACACTGGAACCATCATGATCGAGGGAGCCAAAATCCTGGATGGTATTGATGTCCCAAGGTGCTGTGCTTTACTCATGGGTTTAATATATGCTCTGAATCTGAGCTATCCCAAGGGTCTAAAATGTACATATGAAGTATTTCAGAAACTGTTCCTTGAACTTGATGGACTAAAAACCAGTGGGAAAGTAATGAATCTCAAGTACAGCATTTTCTAAGAACACTTTTCTTTCAAACCACTGCCATTTTTTTTTAAACCCATGTTATTATTTAATCCATAAACAGCTGTTTCAATTGTAAAAATTCTCAAGTTTTGTTTTAAATTTTTGTTGATTTATGTGCTGTTGAAAACATGTTCATTATGGTTTTGTAATCTTGTGTTCAAAGAATGTTGCTCTTTTGTCCAAGAATGTTCTTAGATCAGAGTAGGTGCTGTTGTGTGTTCGTACCTCATGATCTTTGTAAGCACTTGGTATTTTCATAGTGAGTTTGCTATATTTTTCAAAATGTTTTTGCATCCTGCAATAGAAGTCAGGTTTGACAAATTTGGCAGTTGAATATTACATTGAGGCCTATATTTTTGCTGCTGTAGTATGGGTATTTGTTGAAAAATATAAAATGCAACATTATATTTCCAATAAAGTAAATTTTGCAACATTTTCATTCTTTAAGTGGCTGTAGTTTTAATAATTTAATAAATAATTAAACTTGATAAAGGTGAAAATTATAGGCTGAAAACACTAATTACACCAACTTCACTTTTTACACCATCACAACTTTAAAATATATTAATAATTAAGTACGTAGAACTTAAAACAGTCTTTAAAAATGTAACATAAATTAGTTGGGACAACTTAATTTTTCTGTGCAGTGAATTTATAAAGTTCTGTGTATCCTATAATTTTTTTAAGCTGATGGTGCTTAAAAGCAATTTAAGATCTGAAGGAAAAACCTTTTCCAGTTACTCAATGTTATGGGTTGGTTCTACGTAATTTTAACCAGAAGTTATAGTAACTTAAAAAGCTTGATGCAGAGCGTTGCGTTAATTTTTTTTGTTGGCCCAAAACAGTAGTTTTTAGAGTGTACATGCACCAGTTTTCAATTTCAATACGAACTTTCATTTAGCCTAGAACATATTTGCATCAAAAAATGATATCTTCAAAAATAACACACAAATACAGCGTGAGCAAATCATAAGTGACCATTCAATTCAATCCGTCATCTTTGTAACGATGAAACAGACTACAGAAGATAAAAAAAATCAAAAATGTTCCTCTTACTTGCCCAGTTGGTTTCCCATTCTTGTTTTTCAGGTGTTCAGTTTTTGTTTAGCGATGTGCTTCATATTTATAGACTGGGGAAGTGGGCGATCTGCCAGTCCCTCTCAGCTAATATGTCAAAACACGTGGTTTCAGGTAAACGGGATAATTTGTTCAAAGAAAAGGTAAAATAATAAACAGTGACAAAGGAATGCCTTTTTTGACATTTTTTTCCCTTTCACTCATGAATTCCTAAGTCCTAATAACACAGCACATCCTCAAACTGTTATGTTACACAACTCATTTAAATTTACTGCATCCAAAATCCACGTTTTAAGGCTTTACATAACCTTTTCTAATAGAGCAATAAAAAAACGTTAGATGGACATAAAATATGTACATTTGTTGCACAGAATAAAATTGTTTAATCAAAAATGATTTAGTTATGCTCAGTATACTTGAATCCTGACTAAAACAAGCCTGGTTGCTAATAAGTTTCTAACAATATAGGAGGCTTAATTTATTGATATTGGGTGGATGCACTTTCCGTGTAATTTTAATATTAATAATTCTGTGTAATTTTAATATTAATAATTCTGTTCTATAGTAGGCAAGATAAAAATGCTTTTCTGATTTAAACTGGAAAAAATTTCCAGAATATCAACAGGCCACTATCATAAATCATCTTCTAACCGTACAAAACCCACAACATTCAGAAAAAATGAATACACTAAAAGTCTTTCAGTACACAAAGGTGTGAAAATCGCTTGGACTACAATGCAACATAAAGGGCAGATGTTTATGGAAGTAGTATAAAACATCACCATTATACATATCAAAAAACATGGTCTTCACAGGCTGAATCAGTGGTGTGTAAGCATCAACGGGTATCTCTCCCTGCTCAGACTCCGCTATAACATCATTCACATTTCTCTTGATAGATTTAAGGAAACAGGGGAGATTATACATTTTTAGCATAGTACGCTGCACGCAGAACACAAGTACAATACAATACAGTTTATTTTTGTATAGTTGCCCAAAGTCACACAGGAAGTGCCGCAATGGGCTTTAACAGGCCCTGCCTCTTGACAGCCCCCCAGCCTTGACTCTCTAAGAAGACGAGGAAAAACTCCCAAAAAACCCTTGTAGGGAAAAAATGGAAGAAACCTTGGGAAAGGCAGTTCAAAGAGAGACCCCTTTCCAGGTAGGTTGGGTGTGCAGTGGGTGTCAAAAGAAGGGGGTCAATACAATACAATACAATACAGTACACAGAACAGAACAAATCCTCAATACAGTATAAAAATAAACATTTTAGAAGTACGGAGCAGAATTTAACAGTAGATGATATCACATAAGAAGATTTGGATATATTTCAGAGTCCTGGAGACCTCATCCATCAAGTTGCCTCCCCCATTTGGCTATTCCATGGCTGAAACAGTGCTGGGCCAGCCAATCCGATGAAAGGACCCCTCCTTCCCACGATTCCTGCGATCCTCCATCAGGGATGACTTTACCTGAGGCAGGCAAAACAACTTGATAGGTGGGCCGTGGCACCAAGTGCCACATTTGAGTTACGAGAAGAGAAACAGAATAGGTGAGGGTTAGTATCCAATTCTAACTATCATGTTACTTATGTTTTAGTGCTAATGACTAACAACAGAGACGCAGTCTGTACAGTTAATCAGCAGCTCTAGTCAGGGTGTGCTAAACTGAAGTTGTGAGTCTTCAGCCGGGATTTAAAAGCTGAGACCGAAGGGGCATCTCTTATAGTAGCAGACAGACCATTCCACAGTTTAGGGGCCCTGTAACTAAAAGCTCGACCTCCCACTGTTATTTTATTAATCCTTGGAACCATAAGCAGACCAGCATCTTGAGATCTTAATGTGCGCTCAGGTTTGTAGGTCATGATAAATTCAGACAAATGGTCAAGACCTTGACCATTTAATGCTTTATATGTTAAAAGAAGGATTTTGAAATCTGCCTTAAACTTAACCAGGAGTCAGTGTAAGGATTTAAGAACAAGAGTTATGTGTTCGTATTTTCTTGTTCTTGTAATAATTCTTGCAGCCGCATTTTGTATTAACTGGAGGCTGTATAAAGAACAGTTTGAACATCCAGAGAACACCGCATTGCAGTAGTCAATCCTACTAGACATAAATGCATGAATTAATTTCTCAGAATCCTGTTTATTTAGAAAGCGCCTTAATTTCCTAACATTTTTAATATGGAAGAAGCATGTGTTGGACAACTTTGTAATATGCACTTTAAATGACATGCTAGAGTCAAAGATAACTCCTAGATTGTGGGCTGATTCAGTAAAATTAATTGGGATTCCAACTGAATTAAATGATGACAAAATATTGTTGTGATCAGCGTCATTCCCTCCAACAATTAACATCTCTATTTTATCAGTATTTAAAGACAAGTCTATCCTTTCTAGGTCTTTGGAGCATAAATAAGCTATGTTTATATGCAATAAATGGTTTAGTGAACTAAATACTGCAAATATGTCCATCTGGTATGCGTTTGCTCTCTTGACATTCAGTACATGTTTCCCCTAAATGTTCAACAGAGCTAAACACATAAGCCCAGACGACTGAGCGACCAACTATTGTCATAATGAATCTTTACAATTTTTTTTCATAATTTTTCTAGCAGACATAATATAAGGAGAAAACCTTCTATAGGTTGTATAACGTGTCACGTTGTGCTGGGACCTGGTTTTCCTTGTTCTAGCTGCCAAGTCTTGGTTCCTCTGACAACAGAAACGAAACAGTTAGCCAACAGAAAATATAACACAAACCGGTCTTGTTTAGAATGGATAATGCATCTTATTTAAGTTTCTGTAAATCAATGTTGGTTTTAAAAAATAACTTGTTAGAGACAAGTTCAAAAGCTGCTGTCCAAATCTTGGGCTTTGTTGCACGGTGCATCTTTTGTATAAGCTGAAAAGTGTTTACTTCAGCAACAGACTACTTCAGACAGTTAAGAATATGAGTTTTAGTTGATTTAACAATTCTTAACCCACACAAGGGTTCAGCCATATAAAACACCATGTTTACTGATCTTTTAATACTGATCTGTTGACAGATGCTGGAAACACAAGGGTGCATTTCCTCAGGATCAGAATCCAGTAAAAGGCAAGTGTGCCCATCCTGAGATTCGTAACCCAAACGGCATGCTAAACAAGACCCAGTTAATACATCTCTTACACAGGGGCTGATCACGTAAGCTACAACAGACTTTAGACATTGCTGCATTAAAATTAATCTGGCTGTGTGACTGCGATGGCTGACAGGTGTTTGAGAAATTATACACAGGTCTTGAGACTTCAGCCTTGAAGTTGAACAATCTTTTGTTTAAATACCTCACCAGCCATCTTAGAGTCACTCTAATATGGGAAAAAGAAAAGTTATATCCTCACATGAAAAATACATAATCCTAAGGAGCTATCAAAAATAAAATTCTTGACAACATTTCAGAAGCCAACAGGATTGCTTTCTCAACAGAATCATCATTAGTGTTGGAGCAGATATAAGCCACACGTCTTAAAAGGCACAAAAATGTATCATGTGTCATTACAGAAACAGTATTCCCTATTGATCTATATAGACATCTAGTCACACGTGAAATAGCCGTTATAGTTTTTACATCAGCCTTTTTGTCAGAAAAAAGTAAACACTCCATTAAGCCAGGCATTCTTTCAGCAAGACTTTCAATCTCACAAATTATTTCTTTAACATCTGGTTTTAAACAATCTTTCTTTTTATCGATAAGGCCTTTCAAAGCTGCTGAAAGTACTTCTTTTGCATAATACTTGGGCTCTCCACATGCAATCAAGTCAAGTCAAGTTGGGGAGCATGCACTGGTACAGCGCGTTGCCGCATCCACTACACATCAAAACAACTCGGGATCCCGGTTGGCAACCCCCCAGACAGACACACGGTCCAGTCCTACCCTCCGGAAATGACCCTGTATCTGCCGCAGCCATGTGTTACGTGGGCGGCCCCTTGGCCTGGTCCAGCCACTTAGGTCCCCAACAATGAGGATCCTGTGAGCCAGATCACCCTCAGGGAAACGCGCCACATGGCCATAGTGCCGTAACTGATGTTCCCTCACAATGCAGGTCATGTGCCTCATTTGGGACTCCATGAACAACTGCTCATTCAATACAAAGTCAAGCCAATGGTACCCAAGGATTTTCCAGAGAGACACGGTACCAAAGGAGTCCAGTCTTCATCTCTGGTCACTGGATAATGTCCATGTCTCACAACCATATAGCAAAACAGTAAGCACCAGGACTCTAAAGACTTGGACCTTCGTCCTTTTGCATAGATATCGGGAGCACCACACACCCCTTTTGAAGCAACCTCATGACCCCCCATGCTCTCCCAATCCGTCTACTGACTTCATAGGAAGAGTCACCAGAAACATGAATGTCACTGCCAAGGTATGTAAACCTCTCGACGAGGTCGACACTCTCTCCGCAAACAGACACACAGCTGATGACTGTGCTGAAGAAGTCATTAAAGGCCTGGATCTTTGGTTTTTATCAGGACACTCACAGGCCCAAACACTCAGACCCCTCACTCAGTCTCTCAAGAGCCCCAATCAGAACCCCCGTTGTCTCCATGAAGATCACAGCATCGTCAGCAAAGTCAAGATGTGTGAATCTCTCTTCACCAACAGATGCCTCACAGCTGCTGGACCCCACAACCTTGCCCAACACCCAGTCCATACAAGCATTGAACAGAGTAGGAGCAAGAACACACCGCTGTCGAACCCCAGAATCAACTGGGAAAAACACAAAGGTCCTGCCTCCACTCTGCACAGCACTCACAGTACCAGTGTACAGGCCAGCCATCATATCCAGCAACCTCGAGGGGATCCCGCAAACCCTCAGGATGTCCCAAAGGACAGCTCGATCAACTGAGCCGAATGATTTACGACAATCGCCAAAGGTTGCAAAGAAATTCTGCCAATATTTGCATTTGTGCTCCATGAGAACCCTCAGTGCCAGGATGCGGTTGATGGTAGACTTCTTAGGCATAAAACCAGACTGTTCCGGTCGCTGGTAGGTGAGCAAGTGATGACAGATCCTATTCAGGATGACCCTAGCATGAACCTTACCCGGCACCGACAGCAGTGTTATCCCCCTGTAGTTGTCGCAATCCAGGCGATCACCCTTCCCTTTCCAGATATTGATGACAAGTCCCATTTTCCAGTCAGTTGGGATGATGCCGGTCTCCAAAATGGAAGCAAAGATTGCTTGCAATGCCAGGAGGACAGCCTTACCACCAGCCTGGAGAAGTTCACCCCCGGATACCACAGATCCCTGCAGCCTTTCCCCAGCTCAGCTGGTTCACCACCTGTGCACTCTCAGTGAGACTGGGGCGTCCACAGCTAATTGGAGGATCAGCCTCAAGAACCGTGGATCCAGAGATATCCAACGTCTTAGCCGGAGGATCATCTTTGAACAACTGCTCAAAGTAGCCAGCCCAGTGGGTCACAACTGCAGTGTCATCCGTAACGACTGTTCCATCAGCTGCCCTGCCTGCGACTCTATGAGGAACAGATTCAGATGTGCGTAATGCTTCGATTCCTCTGTAAGCAGGACATGGGTCGCTAGACCACAGATGGTGTGTCACTTGCTCACAGATTCCTCTAACAAATGCCTCTTTATCTGCACTTAGAGCCCTTGCAGCCGTCCTTCTCAGTTCCCGGTACAGACCAGAGTTGCCATTGAGCCGTGCGCTGTGACTCCTTTCGATGATACCCAGGGTGCCCTCTGAGATGAAACACCTCCTTCTGGGAACACCGGTAACACCAACACAACCCTCAGCAACCTTCAGGGTCTTGTCAAGGAAGGTCTCCCATATCACATTAGGATCGGCAGTCGTACCTTAATCTGAAAGTTCCTCACACAAACTGCGTGCAAACTCATTAGAAACAGCCTGGTCTTGGAGTCTGGCCAAGTCCAGGCTCATTTTCCTAGCAGGTGGTTACCTATTGGACCTAAGTTGGATCCTAAGAGTAGCAACAACAAGTCCATGGTCAGAATTCACAAACTGGGCACTTCTGTAGACCCTGCAGTTTTGCAAGAGGCTCCAGCATCTGCCCACGAGAATGTGATCAATCTCCTTCACCGCACCACCAGTACAACCAGGATACAGCAATTCGCAGCCCCTGACCTTTTGCAAAGTCAAGGAACATGGAGCCACTTTCACCATGATCACCAGACCCATGGGGACCGAAACAATCCTCATAGCCAGCCCTGTCAGTGCCAGTGGCTGCATTGAAGTCGCCCATGACCAGAGGAGTGTCACCTCATGGGCACCCATCAACCACCGAGCGAAGCTGCAAATAAAATGTCTCCCTCGCCGAGACATCACTCACCGTGGTCGGAGCATAAACTGAGACAACAGACAAGGCACCCAGGGAGTGCTGTAATCTGTGTTCCATAATATGCTCGTTGAAAGGAGAAGATATCGGACACCATCGGAAGAAGCCAATCCGCTACAGCAACAGCTACTCCCCGAGTATGACAGCCATCAGAGCGACCAGACCAATAAAAGGTGTATCCACCTGCAGAGATCTGGCCAGTCCCTGGTCTGCGCACCTCAGAGAGTGCCGCCACTGAAATTCCGAGTTTACACAGCTCCTCCGACAGCAGAGGAAGATCATGTGTGGACTATTGAGGCCCTGTCACGATCTGGGAGCTTGATGAATGGATGTACGTGTCAGTATTGTATAATAGCTAATAAGATTGTGATTAATTTAATTTTTTTCAGATTTTGGGCAATCCGTTTGTAACGTTTCCAAAGGAAAGAAAACAGAGAAAGCAACAACCAAGTCTGGAAAACAAACCATTCATTCGCGTGGTAAAGTTGATAACAGTGTGTATCGTTTAATCAAGAAATGGCTGATGTGTGCTATAAGAATAATTCGTTCAGTTAGTAACAGACATAAAGGTGTACAGTTTTTAGTAAACTTTATCGAGGAGATATTATGTCCTCAGAGTGATCATTTAAAGAAATATCTTCTGACGTCCATTTTATCCATTTTTGATTCTGAACACATACCAGTAGACGTACACTGAAAAAAGTATAACATTGATGCTGTTCATTCAATGTAAATTTTCTCTTTCAAGCAGCTTAAGATTAGTCATTTAGTGTTGTAGTTTGAAATATTTGGTTTCAGATCTCAATCAAAGTAAAAAAGATTGTTTGTACCAAAATAAGTTATGGTGGAGGGAATAAACGTAAAAATCCTATTTCAGTTAACCTAATATTTTAAGTTGTTCATGTGTCGTTTGTATATTCTTCCAGTCGAACTTTCCAGCGTGCTGGCTTTCCAACTGCCTAAAAAGAAGAACACTTTCCCGAGTGGAGTGGACGTGGCTATACAGGTCTGGTCATTCTGTTAAGTAACTCTGTTTCTCAACTGTTAATTTAAGAACTCGTAATAAAACATATATTTCAAGAAAGCTGTAGAAACGTTTAATAATTTTTTGTTGTATATTTAAGATTTACACTGCAAAATGCTTGTGTATTTGCACTAGATTTTTAAATAATTTTAAAAAGTACAGCATTGGAATGTGTTATGTTCATAATATTTCTAATAGCATAAAAAACAGGTTATGACCAATAAACCACTTTAAACTGTAACAGCTTAAAAAATAGATTTACTTCAGTATAAAACAAGTGAATTGCACCCAATCACTCTAAATGATTTGCCTCAACTTAAAAATTGTGGGTTCAATAAGATAAAAAGAATTATATTGATTCAGACTGAAAATATTAAGTGTGAATCATTTCCTTAATTATTTTAAGTAGAATGGAGGTTATACTTTTTTCAGTGAGTATAGTATTCTTTCGTTCAGTTTATTTAAAAGATTATACAACTCTAATCTTGCATAAGCTGTAGAAAAACTTGCAATAAAAATATTTACATTTGGATGGTGTGCTGTATCGATCTTTATCGTATGTCCAAGTCACACACGTACATTCATCATCAATAAAATCACAAGTAGATACTCTATGGGGCAAATAATAATAATTCAAACAGTTTTTCTGGATCCGTAAAATTAGGTCTTTGTGCAAACTTACCCTATAAGGAATTTTAAAAAAGTTTTGCAATTTGCCTTCTGGCAGGATTTTTTTTTAATTAGGTGCTCGCTTAATTGTACACCTTCCTTTTCATAAAACATGGATACATACTGTTTACACTCTTCTGTGTTTGGACAGCTCTCAGGATAACCCGAAGATTCTTGCTCAGCTTTTAAATGGACATTTATATACTCTGAAAAAAGTTTGCTAGAGCTTTGTTCAAAATGCCATATCTCATATATGCTTTCAATATTATAGCCCTGCTAAATAGCTGCATACAATTCCGGTGTTGTCCAGCACCCGGTAAGCGCTCTCTCCTCGTCAGTGTGTGCAGGGAGTCTGCTGCTGTGTTACAGCACAAGTGTGGCAAAGCATAAAGCATAATTTTTTTTGTTTATTTTGCATGGCAAAACAGGGAATAGAAGGTTTCTGGGTGGATACACCGTCACCCAGGCTTATCCGAAATACGTTTCTAATGGTTCAAAATCCTTATAAATAATTTTTGGATGACCGATTGGATATCCTTTGGTTTTATTCACATAAGGATATAAACTCGTGAAATATAGTAATGGATTTTTTTCTCCAGCGCACACCTTGTAATATAAACGTGCTGCGTTTGTTTTATCGCCAAAGAGAGATTCCCTAGGGTTCAAAGCTTCAGGGAGACATGCTGTTTTCAGGAAATTCTGCACACGGATGTTTTCTCGAACCAGACACCGCCAATTATGTTTCCAGATTTGATGCACCTGAAAACCCAGCATTTTTAAGTAGTGAACTTTTTCCATAGTTCTTGAATAAAGTGAACCGAATGTCGTGTTTGTAACACTATTCCATGATTTTTCACTGCAGATATTACAACCATGGTAATAGCATCCGTTAAATTCAAGAGTCATCTTTATACCGTTATTTTCTGCATACCCGTCTAGATAATATTTTCCAATACGCATTTCACCTCCAGGTTTTAGCGCGTGTCGAACATCTATTTTTTCTTCGGACTCTAAGTACACGAGCCACTGGATGGACGGAGTCGAGTATCTCTTTTGTTTTCTGTGAGTGTAAGTGTTATTCCCATGTGTTGGAAGTAGGCAGCACTATATAAATTATGAGGACGGAGCACTTTGTCCACCAGATGTTGGAATGTCGCAGGTGCCCCATGTAATCCAAATAGGAGAACACGATACTGCCAGTGCCCGCTACGGGTGCTAAACGCTGTCTTTTCCTTAGCGGAGTCCGTTAAGGGAACCTGCCAGTACCCCTTAGTCATATCTAAAGTAGTCAAGAATTTAGAGTTACCTAGCCACTCGAGGAGGTCGTCCACTTGCGGCATCGGATAGGCATTGAATTGGGAGACTTGGTTAAGCCAAAGGAAGTCATTGCAGAACCTTCAACTTCCATCAGGCTTACTGACCATGACAATAGGACTGGACCAGGGACTATAACTTTCCTCAATCACACCAAGGTCCAGCATGCGTCTGATCTCCAGCTCCACTTCAGCCTTTTTTGCCTCGGGAATTCTGTACGGGTGTTCTCTGACTATAACCCCAGGTTTCGTCACAATGTCATGCACAATCAGGGAGGTCCATCCTGGATTTTCACTTACCACCTCAGGGACAGACGGGATAACTACTTCAAGCTCCTGTCGTTGTTGGCAAGTCAGACTATCTCCAAAATTAAGATTTAATTTATGAGCAAGGAGAGAGCGGGGCTGTCTGGAGGAGGGCTCGAGATCCCTGTCCTTCCACAGTTTCAGCAGATTGACATGATAAATCTGCTCACTGAGACGACGATTCGGTTGTTTCACCAAATAATCGACCAATCCCTTCCTCTCCTTAATTTCATAGGGGACTTGCCAATGAGCCAATAATTTAGAATGTGAGGTAGGAACTTAACCCATGACTCAATCTCCCAGGCGGAACTCCCGAAGAGACGTACCATAGTTATAGCATCGGACCTGAGCTGCTTGCGCCTTTTCCATATGTGCTTTCAATATAGGTCTGATCTTTTCAAATCTATCGCGTAATTGTGTGATATATTCCAATATATTTGTTGATGGGAGGGCCTCTTCCTCCCAGGCTTCTTTTAAAATGTCTAATATGCCCCGGTGTTGTTGCCCATATAGCAATTCAAAAGGTGAGTACCCCGTGGAGGCTTGTGGGACTTCCTGATATCCAAAAAAAAACGAGGGGGAGGAGCTGATCCCAGTTGACTACCTTACATAACATTTGCTTGAGAGTTTGATTGAACCTCTCTACAAGACCGTCGGTTTGAGGATGATATACAGAGGTCTTTAAATGTTTTATTTGAAGTAGCTTGGCAGTCTCCCTGAACGTCTGTGAGGTAAAAGGCGTCCCTTGATCCGTCAGGATTTCTTTAAGGATGCCGAAACGCGCAAAGACCCCTACTAATTCCCGTGCGATAGCTTTCGAAGTAGCTGAGCTCAATGGAACAGCTTCCGGAAACCGGGTAGCATAATCTACCAGGACCATTATATATTTATGACCTCTGGCTGAGGGTTCTAGGGGTCCTACTATGTCGACCCCAATACGCTCAAAAGGGACATCTATTAAGGGTAATGGAACTAGAGGAGCACAGTCCCTTCTAGGAATCTGCCTCAATTCACACTCTGGACAGGATGTACAAAAGCAGCGGAACTCCTCATTAATTCTGGGCCAAAAGAATCTGAGCTTAATCCGTTCAAGTGTTTTTTTGGGTCCCAAATGGGCTCCCAAGAGATGGGTATGTGCTAGTTCACAGACTTGTCACCGGTAAGTCCATTGTACTAACAACAGTGACCTTATCTCTCAATCATGTTCTGCCACCCGGTTCAACAGGTCATTATTTAACACAAAGTGAGGACCTTGTGGCATTGGATATAATGTGCATTAGCCATCTATCAGAACGACTGCATTCTTTGTAAACTTAAGGGAGTCGTTGTTCCACTGCTCCCTTTTAAATGAAGCCGGGGTCTGCCTAAATTGAAACTGCAGGCGTGTGAGGGGATCGGATTCGACCTCAAGGGGCAGGGTTTCATCCTCAGTCGACTCTGTGCTTGATGATGACATATTTGGCGGAGACGTCCCGGGTGTTTCCCCATCATCACCAGAGGCCGAACTCCGCTTTCCAGCCGGCTGTAAACACAACGTGGAAGAAGTTGAGGGCGCGGATTCCGCGTCTGTGACTAGACCTAGCCATCTTGGGGAAGAAGCATCTGTGCTACCACTTTTAATGTCTACCCAATCTCTGCCTAATATGATGGGGAAGGGAGGATTATTCATCACCGCCACCGTCAACTTTTTTAATATGCCGTCCTGACATATATAACATCTGGCGGATTTATAATTCCGGACATCCCAGTGAATGCAGGTAATACGGGTTTTAATCTTTAACCATTGTCACGGTAGTACCAGATGGTGAGCAACAATAGAAATGTTACTGCCGGAATCCAATAAAGTTATAGCTTTAATTCCATTAACTAACACTTCTCCCGTATGTGTAAAGGCCAGAGGGTTAGCAAGCGAACACTGCGCCTCCCCCCCATATCACTCCGCAGACCCCATCGTTGCTTCACGGAGCCAGCTGACGCATCCCATGTTCCACTCAAGTATGCTTCGCCTTGTAGCTCCGAGACTCTGTGTTAGGGACGCAAGTATGCCCGGGTTCACACGAGTCCCGTTCTGATACTCCCAAGCTGGTTTCTGCCTTGAGGTGTTCTATTGCCTCGGCTAGCGAGACAATATCAGTAAAGCCCCAGGCCGGCTGGGCGATTTTTCCAGGCAGGGCACGGAGCAACAAAGCGCAGGCCACCTGCTCTGCTATTTGATGGCTCGATTGTTTGTGTGGTTGTACCCACCTAATCACCTTAGCCAATAAAGCCAGGGCCTGTTTTTTCACTGCCTTAGCAGGTTTATAGGTCCAAGCCATTAGGTTTTCCACCTGCCAGCCTGGGTTTCTCCCACCTTTGTCAAAAGGCTTGCCTTTTGTGGGATATTTAGGGGCAGTCCCCATACTGAAGATACCATAATAAGTCCCCGATGTGTTCCCAGGCTCTATCCTGTGGTTCCTGCTCTTCCCCGGACCACTAACAGGATGACGGGTCGAAGCATACTTAAGCTTTCCCTGACACGCCCCGACTGACCCCACTCGGCGATTCGGGAGCGGTACTTACCCATCTGACTTTTCTTGCGTTGGGTGTAGTGTGTCGAGTCTTAGTTTTGTTCTGACTTTTGTTCTCTCCAGGAGGTCACCATCTTGCTGACTACGCCCCTGTAAAAGAATAGACTCGACACACTTAAAAAGGTTTGGGGCAGCCACCCGTATATTATTCCTGGCTGCAAAAGATTCTTATAATAGTACAGAGATGTTCTCTATACCGAATACAAAACAGAACTGTTGATGGTTTGTCAAGATGGCGGTTTTAAGGGATTGGACAGGAAGTGACATAAGGGAACCAGAAGTGATGTTCTTCAGTAGTCAGAGTAGGTGCTGGAAGTGATATTCTTCTGGACGCCAAAACCGGAAGTGATGTCATCTTTTCAAATCAGACCGGTTTTCCTGCGGCTGGTCTACAGAGATATCAGGAGAAGATTTAGTGCACCCCGCCACCCCCTGGCCTGTCGTGGAATTACCTTTGCTTGCTCCATACATATCTGCTGTAGTTTCCCAGCTGTCTGGTAACTCTTCACTCCCACCCTGTCCGTGTCTCACCCTCTTCCTTAACTCAACCTTGCAGTCTTCCTTTTTCAACTTTCACCATTTGATCACTGGCTCTCCCATCAAACTCTTCCTCTTCTTGACCTCCAATGTCATCCTACAGTCCACCGTCCTATGCTGCTTAACTACACTTTCCCCTGCCACCACTTTGCAGTCTTTAATCTCCTTCAGATTGACTCTTCTGCATAGGATGTAATCTACCTGTGTGCATCTTCCTCCACTCTTGGACATCACTCTATGTTCCTCCCTCTTCTTAAAATATGTATTCACCACAGACATGTCCATCCTTTTGACAAAATCCACTATTGTATGACCTTCCTCATTCCTCTCCTTGACACCATACCTACCCATCACCTCCTCGTCTCATCTGTTCCGTTCACCAACATGTCCATTAAATTGTGCTCCAATCACCACTTTCTGTCCCTTGGGTACACTGTTCATCACTTCATCCAACTCACACCAAAATCTTCTTTCTCATCCATAGCACACGCAACTTGTGGTGCATATGCACTAACAACATTCATCATCACACCTCCAATTTCCAGCTTCATAATCATCACTCTGTCTGACACTCTTTTCACCTCCAGATCACTCTTGACATACTGTTCCTTCAGAATAACCCCTACTCTCCATCATATTTTCTAACTCTCTCCCCTTACCAGTCATACTGCCAACATTCAATATTCCTACTCTCAGTTCCACTCTCTTTATCTTCCTCCTCTCCTCCTGCCTCCATACACTTCTCCCCCCTCTTCTTCTTCTTTGTCTTCTTCTTCGGCCAACAGTAGCCATATTTCCGCCAGTACCCTGTTGGCTAACAGTACTGGTGGCAGTCATTGTTAACCCAGTGCTCGAAATGGAAATTTGTATTTTTGTCCACATATTGATTTGCCAAAATTTTACACCGGATGCCCTTCCTGATGTAACCATCCCCATGTATCCGGGCTTGGAACCAGCATGAAGAATAACACTGGATTGTGCATCTCCTGTGGCTGGGTTTGTATTTTGTACCAACCCCTTTAGAAACAATTCAGTAATTTTATTTGAATATGAAGTGAGCACCCCCTATTTACCAGCCACCTTCTACCAGCTTCACCATCAGACAACTGTATTCCAAAGTGGTGCTCATCTTCTCTGTAAATTTGAATGTACTCCTGAGGTGGTTTGTCATGTGGTGGGTACAGAAACATGCTGTATCTGCTCATGCTCCTCACTTCTTCCTCCTCCTCCTCCTTCTGTAAAGCCCTACCAGACACTTCCTTAGTGGGAGTGGTGCTGCTTCTGGGGTTAGAGAACAGAGTTCTAAGGGGCTTGGGGCAGCGCTGAAGATACTCACAGAAATATGAGGGAAATGATGTCTGCACATCGCTAATTAAACAGACCTGGTTGAACATCAGTTCTGGGTTGCCCCTCTTGTAGGAAAAGAAGAGAATTTCAACTTGGTTAATTATTTATCAGTTTTTCCTTTGGCTATGCCAGTAATTAAATACTGTAAATAATCTGGTAAGGCTCTTAATTGATTTTCCTACATTTCTCTGTAGGAAGAAGGTCTCCGGCCATTAGGCTCATGCCAAGGTAACTGAAACCCACTTCTTTTAAGAAACAGAATAGTACAGTTTATTGATAAACACGAGGCTTATAGAAATATGTAACTGCACATACAGTATATCACCACTGGTGACAGCACAATGTGCAAGACTGATGAGACAAACATCTAACAGAGAAAAGGCTGGCTGTTTAGACTTGTTACTTATCTTGGTACAGATAAACAGTTTTACAATACCAAGTCATTAAAGATGACATCCAATGTTGTGTGGAATTGTTGCTGTTACTACTCTGGGTTCAAGTGTAGGAGTTTTCTTGTGTTGGAGTGCGCTCTTTGTTTTTGTTACCTGGTCTAATGTCTGTGGTACGACATGATGCTGCTTTCTTGATTATGCTATCAGGCTCTTTTAACTTCATAGGAAGAAGCGTTACTCTTTCTGGCACAAGAGAGTAGGTGCTGAAGTTCCCTTCTTGAAGTAATGGCTGCTTCTCAGACTGGGCTCAATCACTGGCACAGAGCTCGGCTTGGCAGAGTGGATATCAGAGCTTGTTCAAGCCATCCAGCTCCAAGAGAGATTGTGTTATTGGCTTTTAGTTCTCCAAACAGGGAGCGGCCCATCCACGTTTAAGTTTCAGATAGGACTTGGGTGCTTCTCACTGTCATGAACTAGGAGATCCAAAGAGCAGAAATCCTGAGAGTGCCATAAGTGCCCACCGTTGGGGAGGTACACCATCAAAAAACCTCTGGCTAGACCCAAAAAGCTTTAAAAATTTAAGGATTTACTTTTAATTAAAAATACTCTGAAACAATCACAAGTTTTGCAGAGCACAAAAGTTAAAAGAATTGTCTGAAGCAACAAGGCAATCCAAAGCAAACAAAGTCCTAAAACAGCATATCCAAAGCAAAGTCACAAAAAAGAGCACAGGTTTAAAAATCCAGCCATTACAATAAGCACAGAAGAATCAGAGAACACCCCCAGGTGCATTCAAAATGAAGCTCCAGAAACTGTGGGAGACCCTATGAATTTATTGGGTAGTGATTGACCTGTGACCCCATTCTAAGGGGATCCACTCAAGAAAAACACATGAAACATAACACGGGCATTGAGAAAGAATAAAGTACATAACAGATGAAAATAATATTAATATAAAGCAATGACCTAAAAGTGAACATAAAATACAGAAAACAAAAACTATAACATCCATAAAGAGAGTGAGTTTTCAGAGAGAATAAAGAGATGAGTGCAGCAAGTTTGGAAGGAAAGTGTAGCCTCGGTGACTGGATCAAGGCCATTTCCAGTTCTAGAACCAGTGCCTGCTCATATGAACTTTATTTTGTCCATCGCATCCAGTCAAGTACAGTTCTCAGCCACAAGGAGTCTTCTAGAGATGTCTGCTCAACTCTGATCTACACCTTTGTTATCAGATGCAGCACACGGCTGAACCGGTTTTGCTACAAACTGAGGTTAAGTAATTTTCTCAGGAATGCCGGTTGAGGGTGAAGCTGAATGTTTGCATTCCTGTTAAATCTTCTGTATGACACTAAAGTCCCAGCGGGCTTTGCCCTAAACAATACTGTACATCTTGGAAGATTTCTTAGTGGTATAAGGATGTTGAAAGGGGAAATCTGCAGCTGCATAGGAGAGAACTTCCTCGTGCTGAGGTTAACTCATTCCATATGCTTTGTGATAGCAGCATTCAGGCTCCTACCACGTCTGCACCACCACTACCAGCAGCTGCCATGCTGTCAATACGGGGAAAGATAAAACAGACCACTAAATGATGGACACACTCCAACACCTACATGGCCTCCATATGTGACTACCAGTATGGCTGTCCTGGCTTTGTAGCCACACTCTGCCATCATCTTGGCAGAACATTAGAGCCAAGAGCTCTGCCAACTATTAGAGGTACACTTGAGCCATCATGGCCTTGATGCTCATGACTCTCTGATCAAATGTCAGTCAGTCAGTCATTTTCCAACTCACTATATCCCAACACAGGGTCACGAGGGTCTGCTGGAGCCAATCCCAGCCAGGACACGGAGCAAGGCAGGAACAAATCCCCGGGCAGGGCGCCAGCCCACCGCATCTGATCAAATGTCTTAGCAGTATTTACGAATGGATGAGTAGAACCTTTCTAAACTTATTACTGAAAAACCAGAAATCTTATTGGATGTAAAACATGGAAATAGCGAGGGTATTATAATGAAACTTTAAAAAGGCATTTGTGCACATGACTAGTCCTGTGTGCCGGCGTTTCAACAGTAACTGTTGATGCCCCTGCGTATGTGACAACTGCTGAAAGTAATTCTTCTTCTTTATATTGATCTTGAATATGTGTTTATGCAGTAACATTGCTTGTCAAATGTTGTGTCTTTATTTACTGGATCTCTGGAACAACGTCTTCTGTTTTTGTACTTTACTGCTGCGGACAAATTTCCCTCTGGGAAAATAAAATCTCTCCACCTACAGCAAGCCTTTAATCTGCTCCTTCCTATATTTTGGAATGTATCCCCCCTTATATATCCCTCTACACTCCAAGTCAGAACCTTGGATCTTCTAATGGTGGTCTGTTTATTATTCCAAGAGCCAAACTTAAAAGAAGTGGTGAGGCGACATTTTGCTGTGATGCACCCACTGTAAAATCTGTGATACTTTGCCAAAAGAAACTGGCCAGTTACGATTCCTATGAGGCAGATAAACCTCAAATTCCTTCAAAGATTATCTTCTCCAAAATCTGATCTGGGTTGATGTACTAAATATGTAATTTGCAGCATTCTCCGCAGTTGGTCACGTGAATATCCTCCAATAATGGTAAGCCAGACTTTTGTTAACTATCTGGCCAGTCAGGGTATAGTCACTATCTTACTAGGAAATTTGGATGTATGGAAAGCAACATGTACCATTTTCATGGATACTGAGATAATAACAGAGGACAACCAACAGCTCATTACCCAGATGGTCATACCCAATGACGACGCAAAACTTAAGTGTCTAGCCCATCGCTAAACAGTCTCACAGGGTCGTCCTTTTCTTTACCTGCAGAGCAACATGATGCTTGTCTCTGTGGATGAGACTTGGTTGCTCATCTTCTAAATTCGTCTTTATTACTACAGTACAGGCAGGATTTTGGGGGAGCTATACCCACAGGTACTCTACTCCTGAAGAGTTTTTCATACATTTAAGCATGTAATGGGCAAACAAAAAATGAGGTATACCCGAAGGCACTGCAGTAGTACTTAATGTAACTTTACTTCTTAAATGTTAATGTTTTACTGTTTAATAATTTATATGCTTCTTATATGTTGTTCAAATTCTTTTATCAAAATACCAGTGACAGCGCAATGCACGATAACATGGAGTGAATACACATACGCATCCGCCCACGGCCGCCCTGGTGTGCGCAGATAGGAGTTGATTCTACAATAAAATAAAATAAAGATAAAAAGAGTAATACAATTATCACCCATAAAGCGGATAGTAGATGTGACGTACTATATGTGTACCAGATTTCAAGTCAATAGGTGAAACGGTTTGCGAGCTACAGGTGATTTAAAATCCTGGACAGACAAACGAATAGCCACGATAGCAAATTACAGAAGAAGATTTTACTGTTTAACAATTAATATTTATATGAAATGTGCTTCTTATATATTACTTCATATTCTCATATGATAATGATGTTAATGTTGTTTATATTGATTTCTATGTTATTGAAACTGCATGTATGTGTGTATATGTATGTATATATATATATATATACTAGCAAAATAACCGCGCTTCGCAGCGGAGAAGTAGTGTGTTAAAGAGGTTATGAAAAAAAAAGGAAACATTTTAAAAATAACGTAACATGATTGTCAATGTAATTGTGTTGTCATTGTTATAAGTGTTGCTGTCTATTATATATATATATATATATATATATATATATATATATATATATATATATATATATATATATATATATATATAATATACACACACACATAAACATATATATACATATACATATATATACATATCTAAATATACACAAATCTTCATTTATATACATATACACATCCACATATATATACATATATTTATATATATATATATATATATATATATATATATATATATATATATATATACATATATACATATACATATATACATATACATATACACACACAGACACATATATATACATAAATATTTACATATCTACATATATACACATCTACATATATATACACATATATATACATATCTATATATATATATGTCTAGTGTGGACGAAAAAGGCACACTGAAAAGCAGACAGATAATATTTTCTCAATTCACTTTATTTATACATTCGGAGTCGCAGTAAGTAGAGATTCAAAAGAGTATAACTTATTGCCGCAAAGCTCAATTGAACCCTGATCAAAAGCCAGGAGGGGTTTTTTATACTTCAGCATCTCATGATTAATAAGACAGAAAGAACATCCTTATCAAAACAGTAAAGTTAAACAATATGTCTGTTGAGCTAAGCATTATCTGTGTTTTGGAAGCTAAGCACAGGAGAGACGCCTTTGCATAAACTACATGTGCAGTTCTGCAGCCTTGTGACCTTGTCCCTGAAACATTCACTCTGAGAAAGGGAAAAACAAGAAACAGCTTACATTTTATTCATGTGGACACTATTTCTCCTGAACCCTGGAATAACATATTTTTGTTAGTTCATAAGCCAAAGCGTTTCTCACTGGCAAGTTACAAAATAGTTATTATAAAGATTCTAATTTACTAAACACACAAAATACATGGTGCTGAGGAGAACATTCTTCTTCTACATTCCCCCTTTTTGAACCAACAAAAATATGGGTGACATAGGAGTAACAAGGGAGAGAGTAGGAGAAGGGAAGGAGTGGAAGGAAAGGAGGAAGAAATGGGAAGCATGCATTCTTCGTGTAACATATAAGCCTTGGCCACGGAGGCAGTGAAATACTGGGACACAATATATCTAATTAGGGGGACTATACAGCAGGCCACAAGTAACAGAATGATAAAAGCAACGGCCAGTGAAATAAAAACTGACCTGAGCCATTAGCCCCAGGGGCTAGAAATGCCAGAAGTGGTAGCTAATTTATTTGAAAGGGCAGTTAAACCTGGCAAAGCACGGTGATTGATCCATCGGGAGCCGTATTATTAGGGATGGAAGTGCAGCACACATCACCAAACATAACACATACACCCCCCTTTTCAGCAAGGAGCATATCTAATGCTAATCGATTTTGCCAAGTCATAAGGGATGTTCTATCAAGCTGTTCATGTATCCCTTCAACAGCCTCTTTAGTAAAATTCAGGAAACGCTGTTGGTTGTAATATAAGTAATTAAGCCAATCTACATTTTTATTTATTGTAACTTGGGGGAAAATAGACTCAAATCCGGCAGCAACTTGATCTCGCGCTTGAAATTTATCAGGGACTCCACAAGGGACACCAATGGAATCAAAGTAAATGCCAGGGCCGTGAAGAGAGAATGTGGAGGGGTCAGCAGAGCGGGGTCAACGACGTCGGGCAGAGCTGGACGACACGCGAGAAGAATTCAAAGGGAGGAGGCGGAAAGGCATATCAAGTTGGGTTAATGCGCATGTGCCAGTCCAAACGGGGAAGAATATCAAGTAATTTTAATGTACTGCACATCCACCAAATATCAGCACGCGGAGTGGACTGTGTCAACAGGAAAAGTGATAATGTAGAATTAAATGAGGTGGAGTTAACCTGGAAAGTCTGGGAACAGAAGGAAGAAGGGATATGACCAACATCAGTACCTCGGAAGGGGGAACTATAATTACTAGAGAAGCAGGTATAATTGCCTTCATGAGACTGGAACATCGGGGGAGTCATTTGAGGAATGGGGGGGGAAAGAGGAGAGAAAGTGTAATGCAGTTAGAGTCTTTTGGTGTGGATGGAGAGGTAAAAAGGGCAAGGACACAAGGAAGACCAACAGGGTAAATATTAGAAAGAGGGAAAGGGACGGTAGCCAAATGTGGCCTGGCCGTAGCACAGGCGTAGCAATCAGATTGATTTACTTGCTTAGCCGAATATAATACCCACTGTAACCAACGGTTCTGATCGCCATAGCCAGTTTCAATTGAAAAAGTGGATGAGAGGGTGGAAAAATTCATAATCTTAACAGAAGAAAAGTCTGAACCAGAAGTTGGGGAGACAGGTGTGTGTGCAGGAGAATGAGGTGTTAGTAACAGGATTGTCAATCTTAATTAGAAATCTCCCTAAAGGGTCTGTTCCAGATACATATGCCCCTAATATATAGGTTCCTGAGTCATGTAAAGAGGAGTTCTTCAAAATGATGATCAAGGGGTTACAATGGTTGTCAACACATTTATGAGAAGCATGTCCTTTTATGATAGAAAATCGATTTTTCAAACCGTATTTTTGGGCCTCAAAAGGTTGAGAACCCCAGTCCTCAGTTCCAGTGTTAGCAAAAACCCATTGCCAGGTGTCACAGTTACTCCCCTAATAATACTTCGTAACAGTCATACACACGTATTTGTCAGACCAGGTTCACTGGGCTTGTCGATCAGTCCCACAGTTGATAATAGAGCAGAAATCAACCTGCACTGATGTGGTGATTCCTAACAGGAAAGTCAAGGTGACCAGGGCAGTAGACAAAGGAAAAGAAAGCATAGTAGCACAGCAATCAAGGGTGCCATCTCTTGCAATGTGAGGCGTGAATCCAGGTGGGCAATCCTTCCATTTTCACTGCATGTGGTGTGGATAGAAGAACTTGGAATGGTCCTCTCCACCTCGGGTGATGCCAATGTTTCCTCCGAGTGTCATGGACGAGGATCCAAGTGCCTAAGGGAATCGGCGTGTCTTTAGATGGAAGATTAGTCCTCCAGGCCTGGTTAACCTGCTCGTGGACTTCTTTCAGAGTATCTCGGAGACCTGTAAGACAAGAGAGAAGATCATTGTCTACAGTATGCAGGTTAACATTTCGCATAACCATGCCCACAGGCATGGGTGTCCGGTCAGAATTTCAAACGGCGACAGTCCTAATTGCCGGTGTGTTCTTGCCCTCAATCTCATTAAGGCCAGAGGCAAAGCGTCCGGCCAGGATAAATTTGTGTGCTCACAGATTTTTGCTAATTTAGATTTTAGGGTGCCATTATCAGTTTGCAATTTCTGTGGTATGCCCCACCTAGGAATAATTTCTTTGATTAAAGCTTTGGCTACAGTTTTAGCATCAGCGTGTTTAGAAGGAAAAAAAAAAAAATTCTACCCATTGGGAGAACACATCAACAATTACTAGACAATAACGGTAACCTTTAGACGGAGTTAGTTCAATGAAATCCATTTGGAGGTGTTCAAACGGACCCATTGGATTAGGTGTAACGGTGGGACTTACCTGGACTTACCTGGGTGCCCTTTCCTACATTAGACTTTTGACATAATGCACAGCATCTGCAGAACTGCTCTGCATATGTAGAAAAGCCTGCAGCTTCCCAGTGTTTTTCAACATCCTGAATCATGTCGTCCCTTCCAGCATGGTCTAGACCATGAGCGACTTTTGCCATACCTGGGAAAGAAGCCTTTGGGAGGAAAGGTTTGTTAGTTTGCCTATGGGTCCAGACTCCATCAGAGAGGGACCCTTCTTTGGACTATTTTCTTTTTTCTCTGTCCGTGGCTGCACTCTGTAAAGAAACAAGTTGATTATCAGGGTCCTGGTTATTTCTCTGTTGGAATAAAGAGATTCGTGTGTTATTATATGCAGCCTGTTTAGCAAAGTGATCAGCTAATTCGTTTCCTTTGCTGACAGGATCTTGTTTTCCTATGTGAGCTTGACATTTAACGATCGCTAACTTTGATGGTTTAGTTATAGCTATTAAGAGGGATTCAATCAGTTTTTGATGTTGGATCGGTTTGCCAGCGCTGGTCTTAAATCCTCTACTAAAATAGAACGAACGGTGTGAGGTACCTTTACTGTTAGGGGGCTCATGAGCACTTTGTTTGTCTGTATGTGGTTGCGTTAAAACTGCATTCATTAATCCCCCCTTTTTCGTCCACGAACACAGTGAATGGACGAGAATATGGTCAGTGAGAGTAATGCATTTTTTATTATTATTTATTTATTGATTTATTTATTTTTTTTAATCACATAGAGCCTTGTCAGCCTGCTATATCACTACATGCAGCCAGATCGCAGTGTTAGCTAGATTTTGTAAAGGCTGTGCTCCTCCTGAAAAACTTACAATCAAACAACTTCTCAGGCCGCAAGCTGGTACTACTTTTAAATTAGGAATTCATCTCACCGTGGTGCCATACATGCTAGCCTCCAGATCATGGAAAAGTCTGAGGCGGAACCGGGTCAGCGACAACAAGGAAACACTAATTTCCGTGGCGACCCAAGTGCCAACTGTAAACAAAAATAATCCATTTCGGGAAACACACAGCACAACTCCACAACAAGAAAACATTCCCACCAAAAGCTATGCAGCCACAGAGAAATATGCTGACTTAACCTGTTGTTTTGTGACCGGTCTTGGAAGGTTTTGAATGATGGTTAAACGGCCGCTAGAGAGAGCTCTTGTATCGCAAGAAATGTCATGACCTAAATATTTAACGATAGCTTGAAGTAACTGCAGTTTTTTTTTTTTTTTTTTCTTCAACACTTTTTTATG
>NC_041397.2:312273110-312275610 GCF_900747795.2 Erpetoichthys calabaricus
TGAAGAGTTTTCCAGCAGTTTTTTCCTCGGCTATGGGTGTAACAGTCACAACACAACAATTGTTGTCAAGTTGAGCTTGTGTATGGGTCATGGTTGCTACAACATTTTCGATGTGCACGTCCCTTCCAAACAGATGGCCAGGAGATCCTGCCGACTACACCAACTGTTGCCACATTGGGGGTATCACAGAAATCAAAACCCCAGGCCCAATTACTCAATCTTCAATCTGAGTTCAAAAACAAACATGTTTTTATTTAAAATACCTCTAACAGGTTTGTTTTGCTCAAAATCCATACAATCTATACTAATTAATAAAAGGCAAAGCCCTCACTGACTCACTGACTCACTGACTGACTGACTGACTGACTGACTGAATCATCACTAATTGTCCAACTTCCCGTGTAGGTGGAAGGCTAAAATTTGGCAGGCTGATTCCTTATGGCTTACTTACAAAAGTTAGGCAGGTTTCATTTCGAAATTCAACGCGTAATGGTCATAACTGGAACCTCTTTTTTGACAATATACTGTAATGGAAGGCAGCTTGATGACCGTGGGAGGCGGAGTTGAGTGTCACGTCATCACGCCTCCCACGTAATCACGTGAAAAGACTGTGAATGCAGTAGGGAGAAATGAAGTAAGAGCCGCAAACAGCGAAGAACAAAAAATTCATTAAACAATTGAGAAGGGAGCGAGTGAAGCATACAAGCATCTTCATAAGGGAAACAAAGCACCGTGTAAGACGTAAGTTTAAATTAAGTTTATTGAAACGCTCCCGTTAAGGATTGCAATAACATATTCGCGAGATAAAAGAACGCAGTAGGGAGAAATGAAGGAAGAGCCGCAAACAGCGAAGAGCAAAAAATTCATTAAACAATTGAGAAGGGAGCGAGTGAAGCATACAAGCATGTTCATAAGGGAAGCAAAGCACGGTGTAAAACGTAAGTTTAAATTAAGTTTATAGAAACGCTCCCGCTGCGGATTGCAATAACATATTCGCGAGATAAAAGTTTAATGAGAAGACACGAGGTATAAACGAACCACACGCCGTGGCGCAACGTTAGGGGCAACAGTTTCAACCATTCTATGATCTGCTTCTCGCAACTGAAAGACGGCACATGGCGGATGTTAGCCGACTTGCTGACCGCAATGTTAGGGGCTTCAACTCTGGCGCTGACGATAGAGATTCGATTCACGAGAGGGGATGCAGTGAGTGTGTATGCCTGATGAGCCCAGAATTAGGGAGAAACACGTGTCGCATACTCTTTGCATTATTTGAAAGTAAACTATTAAAACCATTCTATGATCAGCTTCTGGGAACAGAAAGAGGGCACGTGGCGGATGTAAGGCGACTTCCTGACCAACCACAAGCGTAACCTGGCAGGTAACCACCCATACAGTCAGATTGTGATTCAGAAAACGAATGCCATGAATGTAATTACCACGATCTACATACTGTCAAATAAATGAAACACATGCTGTAGCGCGACAGCTGTGAAAAGCGAGGTTCACAAAAAAACAGATCCTTAACAAATTGTTATTGGTATATTTTCGATCCGTTTAAAAAGGTTTTCTTTTCTTCTTAAAAAATTAAAAGCAGTACTTCGCTGCAACAAAGCGCGAGAATTTGGCTATATATATCTGCTTCTCGCAATTAAAAGAGGGCACGTGGCGGATTTTAGACGACTTCATGACCTAACATAAGTGTTACCTGCCAGGTAGGGTTACCACTTTTAATACAAAATAATAAGGGACGCATACTGCAGCGGGTGCCACATCTCAGTGCCAACAGTTTGCAGACTCTACTTAAAACACCCGCCCTCCTCACTGGACAGTTAAAAAGACCAATCAAACTAACGATGACATCAAGCATTACCCAATGAAAAGTAGGAAAGGAGGCATCTTCATAAAATGCGTGTGGGATGATTTGCATGAGACGCTGCTTTAAAAAAAATGATAAAAAAAATACGGGAAAAATCCCGTCCCGTATTGATTCAAAACGGGACACGCAATTTCATTCTCAAATGCGGCACGATTCCGTATTTTAAAGGACGGGTGGCAACCCTACAGTGCCAGGTAACCACCCATACAATCAGATTGTGATTCAGACTAGGAATGCAATGAATGTAATTACCCCGATCTACACACAAGGCGAAAGTCTTGCAACATTCAAAGATGATGGTTTGGGATAATTACACCATACAACATAAAAGAGCTTATGAAGCCTTGAACCGAAAAAAGCAAGATCTCAGAGATCGTAAAAAAAAAAAATAGGAGGTAATGTCGTTTTACTCGCTGTAGATTTTAGCCAAACATTACCAGTTATTCCACGAGGGAGACCAGCAGATGAACTCAACGAGTGTTTAAAATCCATGTTTCTCTCACGCTCGGTTATATGTCGCGTGTTCTCGGGTAGGTACACCAAAAAATTTATACATTTAAGCATGTAATGGGCAAACAAAAAATGAGGTATACCCGAAGGCACTGCAGTAGTACTTAATGT
>NC_041397.2:312640610-312649505 GCF_900747795.2 Erpetoichthys calabaricus
CCTAACACAGGGTCACAGGGTTTATTTATTTGTATTGTGGAAAATTCAGTTATTGTTCATTGAGGTGGACAGACAAGACTCTTACCCAGCTGGGATGCCTTCTTAAGGGAAGGATTGGGGAAAGGAGCTTGCACAGGGAAGTACATCCCCTTGGATGACAGAGGGCAGCTCCCCTGGCTTGCTACAGTGCCACAGGGTTGGAGCATGGAAGCTCAACACTACCAGGGCACTATGGACACCACCAGGGGGTTCAAGGGGAACGGCTGAGCCTTCTTCAGCAGGACTGCTGCCACATCTACTGTAGACATATACCTGGAAGGAGATCACAGTCAACTATTGTTTTATCTACAGTGGGTACGGAAAGTATTCAGACCCCCTTCAATTTTTCACTCTTTGTTATATTGCAGCCATTTGCTAAAATCATTTAAATTAATTTTTTTCCTCATTAATGTACACACAGCACTCCATAATGACAGACAAAAAAAGCATTTTTGAAATTGTTGCAGATTTATTAAAAAAGAAAAACTGAAATATCACATGGTCCTAAGTATTCAGACCCTTTGCTCAGTATTTAGTAGAGCACCCTTTTGAGCTAATACAGCCATGAGTCTTCTTGGGAAAGATGCAACAAGTTTTCACACCTGGATTCGGGAATCCTCTGCCATTCCTCCTTGCAGATCCTCTCCAGTTCTGTCAGGTTGGATGGTAAACGTTGGTGGACAGCCATTTTTAGGTCTCTCCAGAGATGCTCAATTGGGTTTAAGTCAGGGCTCTGGCTGGGCCATTCAAGAACAGTCACAGAGTTGTTGTGAAGCCACTCCTTCGTTATTTTAGCTGTGTGCTTAGGGTCATTGTCTTGTTGGAAGGTAAACCTTCGGCCCAGTCTGAGGTCCTTAGCACTCTGGAGAAGGTTTTTGTCCAGGATATCCCTGTACTTGGCCGCATTCATCTTTCCCTCAATTTCAACCAGTCGTCCTGTCCCTGCAGCTAAAAAACACCCCCACAGCATGATGCTGCCACCTCCATGCTTCACTGTGGGGACTGTATTGGACAAGTGATGAGCAGCGCCTGGTTGTCTCCACACATACCGCTTAGAATTAAGGCCAAAAAGTTCTATCTTGGTCTCATCAGACCAGAGAATCTTATTTCTCACCATCTCAGAGTCCTTCAGGTGTCTTTTAGCAAACTCCATGTGGGCTGTCATGTGTCTTGCACTGAGGAGAGGCTTCCGACAGGCCACTCTGCCATAAAGCCCTGACTGGTGGAGGGCTGCAGTTTTGGTTGACTTTCTACAACTTTCTCCCATCTCCTGACTGCATCTCTGGAGCTCAGCCAAAGTGATCTTTGGGTTCTTCTTTACCCCTCTCACCAAGGCTCTTCTCCCCCGGTAGCTCAGTTTGGCCGGACGGCCAGCTCTAGGAAGGGTTCTGGTCATCCCAAACGTCTTCCATTTAAGGATTATGGAGGCCACTGTGCTCTTGGGAACCTTAAGTGCAGCAGAAATATTTTTGTAACCTTGGCCAGATCTGTGCCTTGCCACAATTCTGTCTCTGAGCTCTTCAGGCAGTTCCTTTGACCTCATGATTCTCATTTGCTCTGACATGTATTGTGAGCTGTAAGGTCTTATATAGACAGGTGTGTGGCTTTCCTAATCAAGTCCAATCAGTATAATCAAACACAGCTGGACTCAAATGAAGGTGATCTCAAGGATGATCAGAAGAAATGGAAAGCACCTGAGTTAAATATATGAGTGTCACAGCAAAGGGTCTGAATACTTAGGACCATGTGATATTTCAGTTTTTCTTTTTTAATAAATCTGCAACAATTAAAAAATTCCTTTTTTGTCTGTCATTATGGAGTGCTGTGTGTACATTAATGAGGAAAAAAATTAATTTAAATGATTTTAGCAAATGGCTGCAATATAACAAAGAGTGAAAAATTGAAGGGGGTCTGAATACTTTCCGTACCCACTGTATATATATATGTATATTGTCACACACAAGCATCTAGGGAGCAGCTAAAGGACCCAACGAGCCGCTCGAAACCACAAGTCAGGGGACTGGGATGGTGTGCTAACCACTCTCTCTTTACGTCAACAGGAAAGACGAGCAACAAATGAACACGGTATCGTGAATTTGTCTCCAAAGCCCTATCCAGATGTCTGGGCCGCTTCCGGGTTCTTTAGTCACCTCCCTTTCCCTTCCAGATGACGTCACCACCTTCACAAGATCCTTCATGTCATCTTTACCCAGCATTCCTACTTCCGTTTCCACCATTGGTTGTCACTTGTGTATCCCATAAACTGACTGTTAATTGTGTTTCTGACTGTGCTCTACAATATACGGTAATGGAATCCCCAACCCTTAAACGTGGTCTCTGTGTTTACTTCACAATACAGTATATATTGTGGAAAGTATTCACTAATAAAAAAAAATTTGGGGACCGTCCCCGTATATTGTGTAGCTGACAAAAGGTTGCAAAGTGATCAAAAGTACTGAAAAACGAGTAACAATTGACAAATATGTTGTGACAAAATGGCGTTTTTATACAAAATGGTTGACTGTAACAGGAAGTGGTTGGCAGGAAATGATGACATAATCAGGAACCAGAAACAGTGTCATTGTTGAGGAACCGGAAGTGATGTCCATGAGGTTAACTGGAATTGATGCCAAATGGAGTCTCCGGAAGTGATGTTGTGGTGGCCATTTTGAAACCTTGAAATGGCCGCTATTATTTTTCTTCTGTTTTCCTGTTGGGAGAAGAGGTTCAGGTAAGTACCACGTGATAACCCTTTATCTCGCGATGTTTCACTCACCTTTGGGCTTTTTGACTGCCTCCCAATTGCACATGTATGACATGAACCCCCTCAGCCCAGACCCATCAGGTCCGGGCGACCTGCATCGAGAGGTTGTGGGCACAAGAGAGAGCATCCGCGCTGGCCTGCAAGGAACCTTTACGATAAACAATGCTAAAATGATAAGGTTGAATGTCTAAAAACCACCTCGTGACACGGGGATTAGACTCCCGGTGAAGGGACATCCACTGTAGGGCAGCATGATCCATGACCAGAGTAAATTCCCATCCCAATAGGTAGTACCTTAACTGTGTGATAGCCCATTTAATCGCCAAGGCTTCTCGCTCCGCCGCGGAATACTTTGTTTCTCTGTGCAGCAGTTTCCGGCTAAGGTACATAATGGGGTGTTCAGCACCATCGATGCACTGGCTTAACACGGCACCAAGTCCTGTGTCCAATGCGTCGGTCTGGAGAATAAAAGGGAGAGAGAAGTCAGGAGATTTTAAAATACGTGCTGACGTAAGGGCCAATTTTAAGTCACAGAATGCCTTATCAGCCTTATCATCCCATACCATTTTCAATGGTGCCCTCTTCTTTGTCAAATCAGATAAGGGCGAAGCAATTTCCGAGAAACAAGGTACAAAATGACAACAGTAACCCGCTAAACAAAGAAATGCTTGAACTTGCCTCTTAGTCATCAGACGGGGCCAATTAATGATGGCATCAATTTTGGAACACCTCCCCCCACCAGGTAGCCCAAATATTTGGCTTCATTTAAACCAAAAAACATCTCTGTGGATTAATACGAAGACCTGCTTTAGCTAGTGTGGAAAGCACTGTCTTAACCTGCAATACATGATCCTTCCATGTGCCGGAATAGATGACCACGTCATCCAGGTATGCGGCACTAAAGGAATTGTGGGGCTGTAGCAGTGAATCTACCCGACGTTGAAAAGTTGCTGGTGCCCCGTGCAAACCAAATTGAAGAACCCTATACTACCAATGTCCACTAGGTGTACTAAAGGCAGTTTTTTCTTTAGCGGAGGCCATTAAGGGAATTTGCCAATACCCTTTTGTCATATCAAGAGTAGTTAAGAAGTGTGCATTTCCAAGTCGATCGAATAGATCATCTACTCAAGGCATTGGATACGCATCGAATTTAGAAACCTGATTAAGTCGTTGAAAGTCATTGCAAAACCTCCACGACCCATCTGGCTTAGGAACTAAGACAATTGGACTAGACCAGGGGCTATAACTTTCTTCAATTACCCCTAAATCCAGTATCTACCTTACTTTCAATTCTACTTCCGCTTTCTTTGCCTCTGGGAGCCTATAGGGTCTTTCTCTGATAATCACACCCAGGTCAGTGACTATGTCATGCTCAATCAGAGTAGTCCATCCTGGTAATTCGCTAACAACTTCTGGTATAGACAGATAGCCATTTCTAGGTCCTTTTTCTGGTTCGGGGTCAAATCAGGTCCAAAATTAAGGTCAGAATGTTTGATGAAAAGGGAACGAGGCTGGCCAGAGGAGGGATCAATTTCCCTGTCCTTTTACGGTTTCAGCAAATTAATATGATAAACTCATTCACTCGGTCGACGATTTGGTTGACCAAATAGTCAACGAGTCCTTTTCCTACCTTAATTTTGTATGGGCCTTGCCAATGAGCCAATAATTTAGAATGGGAAGTTGGAACAAGTACCATCACACGATCACCCAGGACAAATTCCCAAATGGTGGTGTTTCTATTATTAATAACGCGACTGCGCCGTTTCAGATTTTTCCAAATTTTCTTTTAAAATAGGTCTAATTTTCTCCAATCTATTGCGTAATTCCACAATATATTCAAGTACTAGCAAAATACCCATTCTTCGCAGCGGCGAAGTACTGCTCTAAAATTTTAAATAATAAACTGAGGGAAAATGTACCAATAATTATTTGTTAAGGATCTCTTTGTATACCACGTTGTCAGTTCGCCCCTCCGGTTGTAATATGACCAAGCTGTGTGCTGAGCTTACTCTTGAGGATGCAATGTATAGTTGGCCATGTGAAAAGCAATCTTGCCTCAAATCAATGCCAACCTTTTGTAGGGTCTGTCCCTGAGACTTATTAATTGTCATTGCGAAGCAGAGCCTTACTGGAAATTGGAGGCGTTTGAATTGAAATGGGAGATCAGAGGGTATAACGGGGATGCAAGGAATAAAAACTCTCTCCCCTGAGCCACCGCCAGTAAAAATAGTTGCCTCAATGAGGTTCTTTTGCAGGCACGTGACCTGAAGTCTCGTGCCATTACAAAGTTTCAGTGGCTGTAAGTTTCTCAGTAACATTATTGGTGCCCCAACCTTCAAAATTAGATTATGCTTAGGAGTGCCTGGAGGATTCAGAGTGTGGACCGAGCTGCAGGCTATGGATGTATATATGTACGTAAGTAGGATTCAGTTAGCGTTGGAAACAGCATACCAAATTTCTTGAAGATGGGCCCATGAAGTAACAAAGACCATTGGAAAGTTCAGTATGGCGGCCGACAGTGGTGTCATACCACCGAAATAAGTACGTCCATCGGTTTCGGTTAGCGCAGGGAAGCCACCTACCAAATTTCGTGAAGATGGGGCCATAAATAAGAAAGTTTAACATGGCGGACGTTGTCGACCATTATGACTGTTATGTGTAGAATTTCGAAATGCAACCAGCTTAACTTTTGTAAGTAAGCTGTAAGGAATGAGCCTGCCAAATTTCAGCCTTCTACCTACACGGGAAGTTGGAGAATTAGTGATGAGTGAGTCAGTGAGGGCTTTGCCTTTTATTAGTATAGATGTATATGTGTATGTATATATGTGTGTGTATATATAGCTGTACCCGGCCATGCGTTGCTGTGGTTCAGTCTGGTTAAATGGAAAAGAAAGAAAAGAGAAAGCGCACGTTTCTAATATGCTTAATTTCACAATGCTTGTGGATAAACAATATTTATTTGTTGTTCCATTGTCTGTGCAGAATGTTAGACAGAATAATATTGTTAAGTTCGTAGACGTCTTTGTTTTTGGCCGCAAGAATAGCTCGTTTACTCAGCCAATCGTGATTCTTATAATTGGTTTGAATATTGGGAAATACTTTTTCAACCAATTCTTGTTTTGTCGTCACTAAATTGCAGAAGTTATGAGGCAATGAAATTCGTCCTGAGGTCAGATCAACCGGCACCTTTCCATTCCCAATTTCCAGATTTCTCCAACCCCGTTATTGACAGTTTGCATTATTTGATCGTAAATGCCTTTTTGCTGAAGCGTTAGCTTAGGAATATTTCATTGCACAAACGACAAAAGATCACCCGTGTTGTAATTTTGTTCACGATGCAATTCTACATCGAATGAAGCAGCAGCAGATCAATTCGGTGATGGCATTCCCAATTGATTGAGAACTTTGTTCGCGATTTCTAAGCACAAATCTTCAATCATTATCAACGCTTAGTTGTAGATTTCTGCTGTGAAATCCATGTTTATATATGAATTTTACTTGCGTATTCGACGGAAAATATCTTCAGCCATGTGCGATTTATATTTCTCCCATAACTGTGTTGGAGATGAAGGAGAGTAGGCGGTCAATATGATTGCAAACAATGCACAAATTTGATTTGGATGTGACGTGTTGTATACATCCCAGTGTCGGTCGTTCTCCAATAAATTCAGAGCTTGGCATGTACTTCGGACAGTGGCATGTGTAACGCCGTTGAAAATTCTCAGTTGCTGGAAAGACGTTGGACCGTGCACATTTACCAACAGCATGTGAACAAAGAAGCATTCATCTTGATTGGGATGCATGGTGTACAGTCTGCCTATCGTAGTTTCTTTGAATATGGCAGGTTGTCCGTTGACTCGCTCTCCTCGTTTGCGTTGTTCAAATGATTTTCTACTCGCATTCCATGTGTAATACATAGGCACTTCCGAATACAGCAGTGTCTTCGCAAACACGTCATTTTGACATAACGTAAAGAAAGCAGTTAACGTTGTAGCCGGTGGATTCAGGGCTATTTGTTGCACATTTGCAGCTGTGAAATAAACGCATTGTCCATTTTCTAGATGTACTGCTAAGTGAACAACAGCTGGACTTCGTTCATGTATGGGAAATGAAAGAATTCGCCATACAGCTTCACTGCTGCTTATGTATCTTCCAGCCTGATACTGTGCGATTTCATCGATATGTATGACCGCATTCGTATCACTTCTTTCTGGTTGCACGCCAAAAACTGCCATGTCGCTGCCTTTATTCACGTACTTACAAATGTATTTGATCGAAACATTGAAACAGAATCGTAAAATATTTAGTACAGCGTGGGTTGCTTTTAAGTCCAACAGATGGTGTTGTCTTTTCAAAAAAAGCATGTTTTTACCTGTCACAGGTGTGACATCTATATAATATGTATATAAAAACACGCGTATTCGAATGCAACGTTGTGTCAAAATTTCAAAGCAATCGGTGAAGAACTTTCGGAGATTTAAGGGTTTGAACAAACGAACATTTACATTTTTATTTATATATATATATATATATATATATATATATATATATATGGTTTTGGCAGCCAAGCGCTTTTTTTCCAGCCTAGAAGACGTCTCTTGAGATCCATTTAATCGCCTCGTTGATTGCATGTCTTCCAAGGTACTTTCAATACCCATTTCCTGCACCGAGTCATCTCCCCTTTTATGAGTGACTGTGTTAGTGGCCGTACTTCGTACAGGTCTTTGAACGTACTGAATACTTGTAACTGGTGTCGCCCGTCGGCTACTTTCGACAGGGAATGGAAGCAATTTTCGAGTAACAAAAATTATTTGTAAGTGATTTTGTATTGAAGAAATAGTAAAAACTTGATCACTTGGCTCAATACCTAAAGAAATACACACAGCAAATGCAATTGAGAATACACCAGAATCTGTATGATTTAATTGTTGCTGTACGTCTTCATAAACGATGGGAGGTTTGTAAGGAAACAAAGCATGAAGGAAACGAAGCTGCTCTTCGGTGAGGTTGAATATTTTATCAGTGTTTAAACTGTCATAGACATGAATTACAGCACCATCCTAATAGGTACACACCCAGTGAGTCACTCGTGCAGTAGCTACAGAAGGTAATATTTGAATATGTTTTGCATTTTGTGGAATGGACATTATAGGTATGTCAGGAGTCCACATTAGCAAAACTTTTTGAGGTTGGAAAATTGTATGCGCAGCTAAAATTTCGTTGAATTTGCTCATGTGATCTGTTGATAAATAATCATTATTTACCAACTCATTCATTGCAAAATCTGACAGTGGTAAGATCACTCCTTCCATAACACTAAACACAAACACTAAGTAGACACTAACACTAAAAAACGACAACACTGCCGGGAAGAACACTAAATGAGATAAAGTAAAAGTCTACTAAACTTCTTTATTATAACTGCTTTATTGTAGCAGGTGAGGGGACGCTGGCGCATGCTTGTTGTTGCCGCTCCTCCCTGTTAACAACACTTTTCACAAAATTCGCCTTAATTCTGCACTTTCTTACACTTGTTTTATTTCGTTTATTGTACGTATAGTTCGTGGATACAGTTGACTCGAATTGCATGGATTTGGCTTAATATTTACAGATTTTATGGACTCCGCTTTACTGGGAACAGCTGAATCTGTGGATCACGGGACGAGACCTACGAACATTTCTTTGTACCTGGCGATCTAGCACCTCGGGATGATCTGTCTCCGTGATTATATTCGCTATGCTGATCTTCTCCCGTTTCATCTTACAGTACCCTACGACCGGGAACTGATCGGATGTTCATACTAACCTGGCTTATGGCTCCGGGGCGATCACGACTGAAATTACCAAGCGTTACTGTTTATGGCTGTGTATTGGAACATCCAAATCCTGCTTCCTCCTCCTGCTGTGCTTTCTGCTGCTTGCTATCGCCGCTCACCTACGCTACCCACCTGTCCTACCGGCTCTGTGTGCTGTGCTGCTTCTACACTGCTATCAGCTAAGTATCACTCACTATTTTAGCGCTTTGAGTACTGAGAAAAGCGCTATATAAATGTAATGAATTATTATTATTTATTATTAAACACTAAAGTACA